>NC_142178.1:15471363-15626818 GCF_026936395.1 Plectropomus leopardus
CAGTTGGTTTGACATTATTGTGTTGCAATGCACAACTGTCAGAAAAACAGGCCGACGTCGATCAGAGGAATTGATAAGCTTAATTCGATCTATTTGACAATTTGGAATCAGTTCCAGCGCTTTCCATCCCTACTTAAAATGACTTTATTTACAACATGTCTGATGTGTATGCTTCTTCTCTATATAGAATGGACTGTGTGTATAATTATTTTGAAAATATAGAGTTTTTTTTATTGTCCCTCAGAACCAAACAAAAGAGATCTAAAGCTGTACTTGCAGCTCTGTGAAGCTGTACTTCAGTGCAGCTATGCTTTAAGCTAAATGCTAACATGCCAATGTTTGGCTAGTTATATTTTCCACGCTTACCTTCTTCTTATGCTTGATTTGATCCGATTTGATTTTTATTTGGAATTTAACAGCATAAAAACTCACACAACTATAATGACGTAAAAACAAATCCAAGAGGATATCATTTAAAAGCATTACTAAAACACTTATTTCCAAAGTGGTACTTGGTAGAAACAGCAAAAAATACATAAAAACATCAATTCTGTGCAAACAAACAGATTATGTCATCAACCTACTCATTACCTTGCATAGCCATGCCCATGGTTCAAATGACCTTGCTCAAAGGTGAACTATCAACCCACAACTCCTTAACCTTTGTTTTAAAAATGGCCTTTGTTTGATATGAATGGGCAGGTTGTTACAAAGGGAGATCCCTCTATAAAATGTACTTCTTGCTATTTCACTGTTAACACGAGGAAATCTGCATGACACAATGCTTGCTCTGGTGTTGTAATTATGTTGACTTCCACCCACGGAAATTTGATAGTTCATACAGTATATTCTGGGGCCCTTTTATGAATTATATCAAACATTTGGCTTAGTTTCATCTGTTTAACTCAATCTTCAACAGGTAATAATCACACATGCTTCATTTCATTGCATTTCCTAATTAGCGCTACACACAAATTAAGTCAAGTCAATTTTATTTGTAAAGCCCATTATCACAAAACACAGTTTGCCTCAGAGGGCTTTATAGCATCCCTCTGTCCTTAGACCCTCACATCGTCTAAGGAAAAACGCCCCCCAAAAAAACCTGAAACATGGGGAAAAAAATGGTTGAAACCTCAGAAGAGCGACTGGGGAGAGATCCCTCTTCCAGGATGGACAGACGTGCAATAGATGTCGTAAATAACAGTTTAATTACAATAATGACAAAAAGGAAAGAGAAAGAGGGGGAGGAAGAGAGAGGGAGAGAGGGGGAGAGATGCACAGCAATAATGGTAACAATAGCATGTCATATAACAATAGTGATAAGTGGAAAATTACTGAATGTACATCATGATAGCATGTGATGCTACATGCTAATATTGTAGGTGTTGATAAGAGTCCCACGCATATATTGATAGTGTACAGCTAAGGCTGATGGGAATGTCATAATATTTGCAGATTTTTGATCCCAAACCAAAGTACTAGTAAAATGGGAATTTTAGTGATCATGTCACATTTTCATCAGAACAAGAACATCTTCAAAAAATGTAACAACAATCCATCCAATAGTTGTTCAATCTGAAGTGTTTGCCCAGCAGAGACAGACATTGTGTCCCGTACAGTTAAGCCCTGCCACTAAATGTCACAGCTACAAAGCCTTGGCATGTGCTGTGTGTGACTTTACTCACATGTCCACTGTATGTTTGGGTTTGTGTGTGTATGTGCATCCATGTGCGGTGGCACACGTCTGTGCGACTCAGACTAATCCCATTAGATCGCTGTCTCCCCCCGCCTCTATATTTACCTCACCCCTCTGTGAGATTAACCCAGGTATTTTCTGCAAGTGCCTCTGCAGATCAATAGCCACTTTTCTACAGTAGCACCTGCTGGTGTTTACTAGAACCAGGCTCGACTCAAACTATCGAATTTCTCAGTTCATTTCCTTGAAGCTCTGCATCCTGGCTGTCAACTCTCCCCCCTGATAACAGGATGCAAAAGAATCGTTATAATTATCAGAGGGGCAAATGAGTGACAGCAATAATTAATAAGAGTAGAACTAGCACCGTTTGGCTGTGAAGGAGAGCTTGAAGCAGATGAGGAGGCTTCACTTGTTGCTGTCTTTGTCTCCTATCTGTCTTTCTCTCCACCGTTTAACCTGCATGTCAGTCCTCATTTTGCAATCCAATTTGTCCCGTTACTTCATCCTTCCTTTCCACCCTCCCTTCTTCTCTTTAAGTAATAAGATTGCTACTGTTGAGCTGGAGTTTTAGGGCCTGCAGTGCACAAACACACACGCACACACACATACACAAACACAGGAGCAACCTCTGCCCCTGAATTAAAGCACTGCCACACCTCCAGCTATCTGTAATCTCTCTCAGTTGAACACAGAGTGCAGGGTAAAGAAATTACAGAGCGAGAGGTGAGGAGGCACTGAAAGGTGTCACTAACATAACAAACTTTGGAGGATTTAAAGGAAGAAAGAGGACAAATCACAGAAAGAACACAATGGCTTGAAAGAGAGGAGGAGCTGGAGATATTTCTTTCCTTGTAGGAGTCGAGGAGTTTCAAGGTGAGGTAAATTACTTGTGGTATATTCAGCTGCCACGGCACCTACAGAGATTGATGGCCTATTAAATTTGCAACTAACAAAACAGGAGAGTGTCACTAGTATATATCAGGTGCGATCGATAGGCTTCAAAAAGCGAACCGGATTATTGTGAAATAAGTTTTCTAAATGTTGGATTTAAGCTCTGACCTTTCAGAGTCTTTCAGTAAATCCTCCTTCTTTTTTTTCTCCAGGTAAGGTGCAATGCTGCTCAATTTCAAACATATTTCTCCTACATCAGCCTTGAAAGTTTCAGTCCAGAGTTGTAGTCTCAAATAGATCTGGCACAGCTCAGAGCCAGGGAGCCAAATCTAATTTGTGAGGTTATCACTGTCAATTCACAGCCTGCAGCGACGGCAGCGACAGTGAAATACAGGCTGGCAGAGACAGATAAAGCACATTTCTGAGATGTTAGGCCTGAGCTTTATTTCTATATATGGAATTTATTTCTTATGTGTTTTTTGTTCTCAGCCATAAGTCTGCTCTTTGGAAAACACGTTCCCATAAATGGCTGATTCATCCTGGCCAGCTGATCCTGGCTGGGCTGTTGTGCTGTATTTACAGTACGTTCTTCCAAAAAGACTATTGTAGTTTAAAGACTGGGAGGTCTTCCAGTATGTCCCAACACAAAATCGAACATCTGTCAGTCAATGGACAGCGTCACTTAGAGGGGACATTCACCCAAAATGTTGGAACCATCTTAAAATATAGATGAGTTTACATTTTTGGGCCTCTTCTCCCACTTGGGTTCAGTGTTTGCCTTACCACTACAGATAGCTTAACCAGTCAAACAGTTTACCTTATTTCACCACCACGTAATCCACTCAGTATCAGTAATGAGTACATGAGTCCTGGGTACATCTCTTGAGAACAAACAACGAGACATTTAAATCATATTAAACTGTTAAACAGTCTGCACTCGTGTCAGATGTCCAGGTCCCGTTTATGCCTGAAACCTGTGGACTACTTCGTCACAGTAAGTGACCACATTCAGACCATTTTAGATAATGTGCAGAACTGAATAGATTTAAATTGAAAAAATTGAAAAAGCAAAAAGAAAAAATATGTGTTTTGCTCAAGCAAAAAGGTTTTTTTTCAGGATCAGTATAGGAGAAATGTCAGCTATTTATACAATATATGTGTCTTTGTTGTCATGGTATGTTGGGACAGAACATAACTGCAACAAACCCCAAAATCAATGGCCTTCAGATTTTTACTCTGAGTTTATGCACCTGGATATGAAAATGTGCTTGTTACACTTTATTTTGTTAAGCAACATTCAAATCAAATATTTGTGCTCCACAGTCCAATTTGATCAAACCACACCTGCACAGCCCCGATGAGGCAGAGTTTTTGTATGGGGATTACGACTGTGTTTTACCTGAACTTTGACTCTTAGTAGTATTTAGTCATGAATATTTCATACCTATATTTTGAAACCAGTGCTTCGGGGCAAACAGACCACAATGCAATGCAGCCAGAATGTGCCTTTTCACAATTTTGTGGGGAAAAAAATCCATTCTCTTTCTGCTACAGTGCCACGTCTCATCCCAAGTACATATAGATCACAGCTGTATGCATCGACTTCACTCTGTGGGATGCTGAAAGCCATTCTGAGAAATCACTGGAAAGTTAAACTGCTGAGGCTGCACTGTAAATCTCATGATTCAGTTTTTTTGTAATTTTTCTTCTGTATCTACATACATTAAAAAAAAGACAAAATGCTTTTATCCCAGCCCACAGCAGTTTAACAGAAAAGAGCAAATTATATATGTTAAAATAACAATGCATATCTAGAATCCTCATGTTAAAAACAACCATTCTAAAACTAGATGTAAAACTTAACTTAACAATAAATAAAAATAGTAAAACTCTTTATGATTTCCCTCTGAGTAACAGCTTGGATGTAAGCAGTGAACTGCACCAACCATGATACAGATCACACATGTAGCACAAATGTCTGTATATCACTTACCCCCACAGAGGGCTGCTACCAGTTCTCTCATCATGGTGGACCTGTTCCTAAACCGAGCTCTGGTCGAGAACAACTGGGACCAGGATGAACTCAACACAGAGCGCGAGATCATTGGGATCCTCGAAAACCGCATCCTGCTGCTGTTCTTTGGATCAGCAGAGTGTGAAAAGTGCCGGGAGTTCCTGCCTGTTCTGAATGACTTTTTTAAGCGACTGAAAGATCCAGCATACATCGAGTACCCCAAATTGCTCGCACTCGTCTACATCAGGTCTCTATCTTCCCTTCTCTATATCTCTTTGATGCATGTCTGCGATGCATGAACTGACACCGTTTTATCATTCATAACATTTTATTTCAATGTCCTCTCTCCAGTTTGGACCAATCAGAGGCGCAGCAGGAGAGAGTCCTCAAGGAGTTGCACAAAAGGGTTCTGTTTTTGGCCTTTGACGACCCATACAGGAGGTAGGTGGAGAGAAAACCCTTGTTTTTGTGACATGTTTGTATTTTCAACCTTTTTTAGTGCCTAAAGTCAAATTGTGACATTCCTTTATAACTGATTAGACATGAAAAGTGTACATTGCTACACCTGTGTGCATGTGTTTTCCTGTTTGTCAGAGAACTGCAGGCCATGTTTAAGGTGAAGGACGTACCAACAGTTGTGGTCCTTCGTCCCGACGGCTCCGTCCTCTCTCCAAACGGCGTGCAGGACATCTGTCGTTACGGCTGCGACTGTTTCCGAGACTGGCAGGAATCGGCTGAGGTCATCGAGAGGAGCTTCATGCTTAACGAGCAGTTCGAGAACCTAAACATGCGCACCGCCACTGACCCCGTGAGGAGACTCAAGTACAAGACGGAGGACGACAAGAGGAAAAAGAGATGGTGGAAATTGTGGGGGAAGGGCAAAGGTGCATATGAGGAGGAGGAGGACGAGAAAGATGGCACATTTGATGGAAACAGAAAGGAGGGAGATAAAGGAATATGGAGGAAAAGATGAAGAGAAAGGATCAAAGAGAGAAAAATAACACACAGATTCAGTATATGAATATTTTTTAAACAGGCAGAGTCTTTGTGTTGGTTGTCTTAAGTCTTCAAGTAAATACTTCATCATGTGTTACTGATACTGCAGCCACTTTACAGGCTTCTCAAGAAACACTCAGAAATATTTTCTCAGTCTGCAATGGCATGTGCAGTAGAATTTCAAAAAAATGCACACTGAAAAGAGCTCCTCTGGCATGTACTGGCATAGCTGTGCTTCTCTGCACAAGTTGCACAGAACTCAAAAGGAATGAAATAAGAATGAGTTGCTCTTTCTTAAGAAATATTCTACTACTGTTTCTACTTCCAACCACTAGCTATTTTTTATTATTATTTCCAAGCTATGATCCAGTCCAGTCTTATGACTTTGTGGGTTAATGATTGAAGTTAAATAGGCGTAAGTATGAGAAGCTAAGTTTTCAATCATTAGAGCAAATGTCATTTTTTTCAAAGACAGAAACATGCATAAACACGTACAGTAGCCTACAGTTTATGTCTCAGATCATATCTGCTAATATACTGTAGGCAACAAGCCCCAGAATTCAGATTTAAGGCTCCACAAATCAATTTTTCTATATTTATAGTCAAGCAAATGACTACATGTAGTCATTGTAGCCACAGAGGGCTTACCCTTGGTGACAGACTTGGTGAGAGACTCCATCGTGCAGCTCTTTTTTTTTTTTTTTTTTTACCCTTTTAGCTTATTGCTTTTGGCCAAGTAATTCAAGTTACACTCATTCCATTTCCATCTTCAGGCAGCTCTTTTCAGCAAAACATATGCAGCAAATGATCAAGAAATTGTTCAGTACCTGCCCTGTAACAAATGGCAGACAGACAAGGCTAAGGACAATTCATAGTTTCCGGGTCTGCGTGACTGCAATGGTCCATGCCGTCATCCACCAATGTCCGCAAATGTCTGCACTGACCCCCAGGTAGATGTCCACATGCAGCCCAGTTTTTTGTGTCTACGTGGTATAAAAATATGTGTGGCACCTATTCAGACAAATTGCTCTCCTGGTGCATATGCCAAAAAAGTTTCTAGCTTCCAGGTTTACTTCGGGAGTGTCTGGCCCAGTGAAAATGCATTAGTTTTGCTCCCGCTGGCCCTGACCACGAGTTTCCACTTGGCTCAAAGACTTTATATTATGATGACACCACAGATTTTTAAATCATTTTTATTGGCTCAAGAAAACAAATATTAAACCATCACAGATGAAAAATTCGTAACAGCAAGAGTCATAATTGACCTCATTGGCAGTTCGAAGTGTCCTGACATCTCTTTTATAAATGTGGTCTCTGGGGAAAATGCTTTTTGGGCCACAGGGGATCTTTTGCTGCAATACCGCAGGTGGCCACTGGGAAAAAAATGGAAACAAGGCTGAGCTGCAATCCTGGCCTGCCATGTGGACTGTACACATAACAAGCACTGAGTGTACATGCTCCAATGCAGTCCACTGCATACAAGCAAACTGCAACTGCCACACTTCAATGAAATTAGTTTCGGGTGGGATATTTGACAAACATTTAATGTGAACCCAGCGGTTTCACTTTCACCCCATGATCATACTGATAATGGGGTGAAAACATGATCGCAGTAAGAGGATGCTAAGCTCACCTCCCAGCCGGATGACCACAGCAGACACTAACACAGAAAGTATGTCTGAGCCTTTAGTGAATGATGAAGAAAGACAAATATCTTGCAGCTGCAGACCCATGTTTTTCTCATGAGTTGGTATCGGCTGAACCAAAGCTCAAAGCAGAGTGAATATTTGACTTGCATTGATCAGGTGTCCAGAAACATGACTTCAAAGTCTCCTGGATGTTTAAAAAACAAGCATTTGCTAGCAAAAGTGATAATATATGATGGCTCTGTCTTTTTGAAGCTTTTACACCCCCAAGTGGCCAAAAAATTGTTTGCAGCTCTAAACTAAATTTAGGCGCTGGCGCCTGCTGGTATCTTAAAATTCAAATGAACATTTTGTCAAGCACTGTGTGTATGTAATTTATTTTTAGCATTATTTTGTCATGTCAATTATGGCTTGTCTCCTGAGATAAACTTTATTTTGTTATTAAATATATATATGTATATATATATATATATATATATATATGTTGTATTGATGTCCAAAAACAATAAAGTGTCGAGTCTGCTAACACAAACTGTGTGTGTGTGTGTGTTTGTCTGTGTGTGTGTGTGTGTGTGTGTGTGCGTGTCTGTGTGTGTGTGTGTGTGTGCCTGCTGTGGCCTCATGGCTATATCATGCTGCTCCCTGTGGAGTGAATCAAACTATCATCAGCCCACATTCCCTGTGGTTCTGCTCCTCCATTAGTTAGTGAATAGTAAAGGTCTCACATCACTTCATTAAAGTCCTTTTATTTTTTTCAAGCATGTCTCATTCTGCAATTTTTATGCTTTCCGGCTCAGTCACTGCCTTCAAACACACAGCCACAGTGAGCACTTCATGTCTCTTGTCCCTCTGTCACCTTGTCTTTCAATCCCTCCCTCCCAGACAGAAGAGGGGAGGTGGAGCGCAGAGACACAAAGGAAGAAAGGAGTGAGCAGCTACTTCCGTCAAGGTGAAGGAGACACAGTCAGTGAACGAACGTGGTATAAACTGACAGGATAGGGACTGATTCAAGTGCGACCCCGTGAGGAGTTGAAAAGACAGGAAAAAAATAATATTTTGAAGGCTTTTTTCTTGATTTGCGGCCTGAAGGGGAGATACAGTAGTACCTGTTCGTGAGAGGTAAGCAACTGTGAGGATTATCCGGTTTAACAGTAAGCGAGATGGGCTCTTATGATTAATGGGAAGTCTGTAGTTGGACTGAGTGGAAACATACAGTCTAATTTATAGAGCAGAGCCATCAAATTATACAGTATGCAAAATAATCAAATATCTAACTCTTTCAGATATCCCCATGTGTGTTATGGCTGTGCTTTTTTAATGTTTGCCACTGGTATACATACATGTGAAAATCCTCACAAGTATCCGGTTACGTTTATTTCCTTTCACTATATATTGTCCATGATTTCAAAGTTAAATCTATTTATATAAATAGTTTTACCATCCCTCCCTTTACCTCCCTAGTCCTCCCTCCTGTGACATCATGGTGGACCTGTTTGTTGATCGGGTCCTGGTGAAGAACAACAAAGACCAGGATGAGCTGGACACTCAGCGAGAGATAGTTATGCGTCTGCAGAATCGCATCCTGATGCTCTTCTTTGCATCTGCTGCTTGTGAGAGCTGCCAGCAGTTTGCTCCCACGCTCGCCGACTTCTTTAAAAGATTGACAGATGAATTTTATGTGGACCGCGCTGCTCAGCTTGTTCTGCTGTACATCAGGTACAACATACACACAGAGACACACATTAAGGTGTTGATCAAACTGGCATATTCCCAACCGTATATCTACTCCTACTTAAATTTGAATCTACGTGTACATCTTCTCTGTGCACATACCTGCATACAATACATATATACATCTAACCTTATACATATATGAATCCCACTGTATTTATTGCAAAGCATAAGAAAATCTGGTTTTCATAGTTCATGTCTTTCTCAGTTATAGTCATTTATTCCTCTTTTTTAATACCCAAATAAGGTAGGAATACACAAGCAAACATTTGGATAGATTTTCCAGACTTGGAGTCTTTCTGTCTGTATCTCACAGCATCTTCCTTTTTCATTCATCCGTCAGTTTGGACCAGTCAGAGGAACAGCAAGAAAGCTTCCTCAAAGAGCTGCCCAAGAAGTGCCTGTTCCTGGCCTACGAGGACCCCTACAGGAGGTGCGTGGGTTTGGCCATTTAGTTGTGTGCACAACCTGCTGGTGGATGATTGTAATGTAAATATACCTTGCTGTATAAACCCATTAGCTGTATGCCAATGTGTGTGCCAGTGTGTGCGTGTGTCCACAGGGAGCTGGAGGCCATGTTTAATGTGGAGGAGCTGCCCACAGTGGTGGTGCTGCGTCCCGACTGCTCCATCCTCATCCCTAATGCAGTGCAGGAAATACTCTGCCTCGGCCCGGGCTGCTACCGCAACTGGCAGGAAGCAGCAGAGCTCATCGACAGGAACTTTATGATCAGCGAGGACTTTGAGGGGAAGTCCATGCGTAGCTTTAGTGACCCTGTGAGAAGACTGAAGTACAAGGTGGAGGATGAGAAAAAGAAAAAGAAGAAGAAGAAGGGCAGGGGGTGGGGTGCAGGTGAGGAGGAAGATGCGGGAGGGGATGGAGGAGGGCCGTCATGGTGATGGAGGTCAAGAACAAGAGGACAAGAGGACAAGAGGACAAGACTGTTGGGTTTCTCCAAAAGTTTCCATGTTTAGTAATTTAAAGTTTTGTGACAAAGTTTATTACTGATGCTGCCAATGAGAAAGCTTTATCTAAAGGGATAGTACACTCCAGTGCTATTTATCAGTCTAGATTGTTTTGGTGTGAGTTGGTGAATTGTTGGAGATGTCTGTCATGGAGATGTCTGCCTTCTTTCCAGTTCAATAGAAGTAGAAACATCTGAACAACTCAACAGCAACGTCTCTTTCCAGAAATCATGACCCGGTTACTCAAGATAATCCATTTATCCGTTTCATGTAGAAAACTGTTTTCTATCTACTGAACTTCACCCGCCAACCGTATCATTGTGCAGAAGGAAACATGCATTTATTGCTAGCTCACCTGAGCTAACTAAGATTACAGCTCAACCAAAGAGGACACTATTAAAGTTTATATCTCATGCTGTTACAAGCAGGTGCCTCTCGTCCATGTGTAGAGAAACACTTTGTTCTGCGTGATAATACATTTGCAGGTGTAAAAAGAACAGTTCCTACATGAAACTGCTCACAACAAGGTCTGTTGATTAACCCGAGTAACAGAGTCCTAATTTCTGTACAGAGACATTGCTGTTGAGTTTTTCAAATTTATTTTTCGGCACTTTGAGCACCACAAGCTGAGTGCCTTCTACTTCCATTATACTGGAGAGAAGGCAGACATCCCTGCAGACGATATTTCCAGCACTCAGCAACACAAACCAAAACAGTCTAGATTGATGAATAGCATGAGAGGTAAGAGCAAGACTATGTATTTTTGTTTAGGGGGTGAACTGAACCTTTCACCAAACAAAACCATTTTGTTTGAAAATAGACATAGCTCATGTTATGGTAGAGGTATAAATGTCAAACTGATGCTACTGTTACTACATTTGCTTTTCTATATCAGAGCCAACGTCTGAGGTCTTACTGCAAACATATCGCCATATAAGTGGGTGTGGAAATGCCAACAACCAATAAAAAGTAATGTAAAACACTATCTAAAGGAACATTGGATACTGCTAACCAATGCTGACCTCCCCTTAGAATTGGCTGTCTTTAATATCTTTGAAAGCTGCCAAGTACACAGTCAAGCCAAGATCAGGCCTGAGCCAAGTCTTACCATTATGGCTTGTTTTATTGCACCCCGCAGATTATTCTAACCATTCCCCCATTTTGAACACTACAGCTCTGTAGTGCAATGCTCTCTCTTTTCTTTTTTCTCTTTCATGATAATTTGCACAATCCAATCAAAACACATCACGCTGAAATCAATGAATTATTCAGAGCCATTAAAATAATTTTGTTAGTGACTGTTGTGCTTCAAGTGTTTATGAAGTCTAGCTCCTCTTTACAGGCCACACAAGAAGCAATCAGAGCCATTCAAAGGCAGTCAAGTGAAATTATGGAAAAACTGTCTTTTTCTACATAATCAGTGATTTCCTTTGACATGACTCATCCTCTTTCACGCCATGGACTGTGTTTAGCCTTTGCACACTTCCTCACACATGTAAATTGCACGAATGATGCTTTTATGACATCAGTCAGGATGTGGATAGATTAGAGGGGAGATGGGAGGTTATCTCCCATCAGTCCTTCATCCTCTGAGTGACCTGAGCCTTCACTATCACTCTTGAAATGCAAATACAAAAAGCAATTGGAGGGCCTTTTTTTTGCATTGAAGGAGTAATGGCAGGAGCAGGTGAACTGTAAAATCTGAAAAGTTGATCTTACTTAAAATAATCTTAGAAACCATTTGCCTCAAGAAAGGAAAGTCAATATAACTATGAATCATAATTTACTTTACATCTGAGTGTTAAGTGTCCTTGAAACTTGCCAAATTTTGTGAAGTTGTTGCAACTTAAAAATGACAAGTGAACAACCTCATTCGTGTGTTGGCAATTTCAATAAATCAAGTTAGTCTGACTTAACTTGGTCATCACAAAGAGGATTTTACCAATGGTGTAGTTAGGAGATCTGCAGGTTCTGTTTTCTTAACATGTTTAAGAAAATACAAATATAACTGACTAGGTTGCAACTAGCAGAATATAGATTCAAATCACAGTATACTTGATTTACTGTATTGCTAAAACTTCCAAAAACCCTTTTAGTTGCAATAACTTCACAATATTAAGTAAAATGTAAGTATATTTAACGATTACATATGAAGTAAACATAAACTGAAATTAACAGTTATATGTACTTCATTTTTTAAGGCAATTGGTTTCCTATATTTTATAAGTAAAATCAGCTTGTCAGATTTTACAGTGTGGGATGAGCATATTTCTGCAGAGACATTATGAAATAAGAATGTCTTCAGGTGTCATCAAGGTGTGACCGGTTGATGGGTTTGACATGTATTAGCCTATAAATGATGATGATATAGCTGCTACTCAAGCTCCTCCTTTATGGTTCATAGAAATATTGCAAATGCCTGTGCCTGCTGGATGTGCACAGGCATGCACAGCAAACACAATGGCTCCCCTCTCTGCATGTTCTTGTCATGGGAGAAACGCTACACCCTAAACCCAGGATGGTCAGACCTGTAAAAAGACACAGCCGCCCTCAATAAACATGAGCAACTGTATATTCCATATTCCTCCTGCCTTTTGCCAACACAGCAGCTTATTGTTGCTCACTCAGACAAACCTTGGTAATATAGTCGAAGCCCCTCTCTCTCTCTCTCTCTCTCTCTCTCTCTCTCTCTCTCTCTGTCCCTGCACACACGCGCACACATAAACACACACACGTGTGCACAGAAAGGCGCACGCGTTGCGCGCTCTCGAGTGCAGAACGCGCAACAAGCGGACCAGCGGATGGAGAGAGAGAGACAGAAGAAGAAGAAGAGAAGGACGGATGCAAGGCGAGGCCAGGAGCACAAAACCTGATCTCTCCTCCTTTTGTTTTTTTTTTTTTTATCACAGCATCATTTTATAATGCGACTCATCAATTTTTTAATTAAAAAGAAATACGCCTGATATATCCTCTGTATCCGTCCTGATGTGCTGCTGCGCCTCATCACGATTCTTCAAGGATATGCAAAGCGGCTGTCATCACGTCGACGCTATTTCTCATTAAATGCAAGGATGTAACATCGGAAACGCGTGATCAACAATGACAAACGACGACTGGGCTTGATGATCTGTAGAAAACGACGGAGGGAAGCAGAGCAGCTCGGGGTCCGTGCGTTAATTTGCGCCTAATTATTGTTTTCACGTGCGATCGCGTTATTTTCTCTACTCCCCGCGTCCAATCGGAGCTGTAAAGGCCCCATAGCCCGCACCGTCTCTGGACATGAAACCCGTGGGAATTATGATACCAACGTGACGCACAGTCACACAAGCACAGCGGGGAAGACATCGAGCCTCGACAGGACGGAGGGGAGGGTGTGAGGTCCAGCAGAGCGGAGCCCTGCACAGTATCACGGGAGGAGGACGCCCAGTTGTTGTTGGACACATCGCGCTAATGACTGCTGTATAAGCCCCCCCGCTCCCCCCAGCAGGTACTGCCCACTACCATTTCCCCCCATTGAATATTTGATTTTATTTTTTCATGCATCGGGCCGAGCGGAGAGGGAGAAAGGGAGGAGAGTACAGTGGGTGCACGAGGGCGCGGAGAGACGGGATGCGGGAGACGCAGTGAGCGAGGAGGAGGAGGAGGAGGAGGAGGAGGGAAACCGGAGGATTGACGGTAAGATATGGATATAGGCTATGAGGATGCACCCCGCCCCTCTCTCTCTCTCTTCTTCTCTCTCTCTCCTCACGTGCACACGCGCACATACATGATCAATGCCTGAGAAGAAAGCAGAGGTGCTCCTATGTTGCTGCTACTGCTGTCAAGGGCCATTTGACCACTGAGGGACATGGATCTGATCGGGCTGCTGTTGCAGGGCCTCGTACTGCTGGCTGCCATTAAAAGCTGGGTCAGTAGTATAGGAGTGTGAGGCATGGGCGCTGTGAAATATTCATGGGCACGTGATTGGCTTCCTCTGGGCCTTAGAGGGGAGTGCAGCAGGGAGAAAGTGGCATAATGACTCAGGGTGTCCCACGCTGGCCCACCAGAGGGGTCTGTCACGAGTGGGCTGCTCATTATGCTCACACACACATCATTACACTCTTTCGTTGCGGTGTGCTGCAGTGCAAAGTGGTGTAAACACACGCACTCAAAAGGGGTTTAAATGCAAGGTTTGGTTTGCTTGTTTGCTGGTTTCGGTTTGCTGATTCACCACAGATGGAACATGAGGAGAAAAGAGGCAGAGAGGAAGAGAGCGCAGAGCGAGTGAGAGTCCATTATCAATATTTCAGAGAGGGGATGAGAGGACTGGGTCAGTGGAGGAGGCCAGGAGCGACCGCAAGGAAGGAGGAGAAAACAGAGATGGAGAGGAGGAGAGGAGAAGAGTGAGGGTTGAGGGATGGATCGAGGACAAGAGGGATGAGAGAAAGAGGAGAGAGGGCTCAGTGGCTGTCAGGACTCTTCTGTCAGGCTTGTAACCTTGAGTGTGTGTTGAAAGGTATTGTGTAGAGAGAAAAGGACGATTGATTTGATCTGATTTATATCGTAGTGAACACATTTGAGTAAGCTGGCTCGCCTTGTGTGTGTGTGTGTGTGTGTGTGTGTGTGTGTGTGTGTGTGTTTGTGCCGTGCATACAGATGGGAATGAGAAAACAGAGGTAGTGAGGTTTGTTTCCATGTAAGAATCATTTACATCAACCAGTGAGGACAAAAAAAGGCAAACTGATTTGCTTAAACCACTCCGACATGCACACTTGCACACAAACACACACACCATTTGGATGGATTTGACTTGTAAAACGCACCATAATTGTCTCTTCTGTTCGGACCACCTCACACAGGTTCCCATCATGTCTCTTTGCATCGGTCAGACACACTGAATCAGTCTGTCTGCCCGTGCTGTGCTGTGAGTGTGTATGCAGGCCAGTTCAGAGCCAGGGGTGGATAAATCAGTATTTTATCAATATTGTCAAATGAGATTGGACATCAGCTGGGTTTTCAATATTGCATCTTCATTATCGACTAATTGAAAATAAATTGTCTGATTAACCAAGAGTGAATCTTTTGCCTATGAAACGAAAGAATAAATAGTGACAAAATATTTCCCAGTGCCTAAACTGATGTCAGGTTATTTGTTTTGTTCAATTAAAAAAAACCTTCAAAATATATTTGAGATTTGAGACGCAGCAGCCAGTGGATCTTTAAGCACTTTTTGCTTTTAAGGTTATTGAAATGAGTAATCCCACATCAAAATAGCTGCAAACTGATTTTGCATCATTCCATCAACTAATTGCTGTAATTTTTATGCAGAGCAGCATTGATGTTTTTTCTTTGGATTTATGGCAGTATTACAGAAAAGGTAAATAATTATCTGAGCCTATTAGACTGCTGTAGTAGAAAAAAATTAGCTGTGATGACCATCATATCCATATCATGCTGGGTTTAGTTTCAGCTTTAGGGGCTGTCATACATGAAATGAAATGGGGGGCCTTGGGGTTCCTCTGCCAGAAAAACGTGAGCATCAAACACTTAATTTCCTGTATTTTGGGGAATTTTTCGGCATCAATTTATGGTATACTTTCATTTTATTGGGGTGGAGGGTCAAATGTTTTAAATATTGAGGGGGACGTCCCCCCCTGCTTTCCCCCCTAGTGCTCCCACAGGAGTCTACACCTATGCCAGTATGGTATAGGTGTAGACTCTGCAGACTGTAGAAAAAAAAAACATGATATCGATGTTGTGAGATAAAATAACCAAGCAATTAGTGTGCAAAATACGTGCTCGTCCCAAAAACTGCACAGTGATTTCTTCTAACCAAAGAATCACACTACTGAATCTCCTGGAAAAAATAATTTTAAAACAGCGTTTAGAGCCCATATTGCTCCCTCGTCAGGTACAGGGTTACCTGATAAAATAACCAGAAAGGAATGTCTGATTTTGGTCATACGTGTTTTCAAAGTGTAGTAAATTCAATTCAATTCAATTCAATTCAATTCAATTCAATTCAATTCAATTCAATTCAATTCAATTCAATTCAATTCAATTCAATTCAATTCAAATCAGTTCAATTCAATTCAATTCAATTCAATTCAATTCAATTCAATTCAATTCAATTCTATTCTATTCTATTCTATTCAATTCAAAGCTTCATTAAGGACTCAGCTCATAGAGCGGTCCATAGACAATAAGCTTCTATCCTTGCAAACACTGTGGCAAAATCTATGGCTGGAGACAAATTTCTCTAATTTCGCTGGATATATATTCTCCTATAGCTCAAAGCCATTGACCAGCTCTGGCCTGTCCTGCCAACGTGCAAACAAAGGCAGCTGGATGCACTCGGCTCTGCTCCGTCACACCTCCATAAATGATTTCAGAGGAAGCAGAAGCAGCTTTTGTAGTCATGACTTTTAGTCACACCTCAGGATCACAGTCCAATTCTTTGTCTTTGTCTCGGTGAAATGTTGGAACAGCTCATAGTATAGTAACAGCTTATGTTGATACACAATCATATTTAGTGCAAAGAGGCAGGACACAACATACAGTGCAACAGACGATGTACAAGCTGCTTTAAATACATGTTTATACTTCTGTGAATGTTAACCTCAGAAAAAACATAAATATATAGTATATCTCGTTATATTTCCAGTAAGATGACGCAGTCTCTTAAAATGCTTTGAGACCAGAAACACTCCCAATTTGTGCTAAATTCTCAACCTCTCCATGACAACACGCATTCAGCCTGCACTAAACTGTTCGTACATTACTACATCTGTGTCATGTATTTGACATTAGAAATCCATAATGAATAATTAATAAAATCCAAGACATTTGGTTAGTTCAGCTGTTGGAATTTATATTTTCCTGGAACTGCAACATCTTTTTGACCTTTACTGCAGCATTTTTTTTCTGTGGTTTTATTGTGAAAACTGCAAGCAGTGTGTGGGGGTTAATCAGCAACAGTGTGCTATTTTAAAAGGATGAATCACTGTTTTTTTCCACATCTGTCTCAGGGAACACCATATTTACATGCCCTTATGTACATTAGTAGTTGTTAGTGCCTGTAATTGTTGCTCTTTTATATGGATAAAGTCCTCAATCATAGAATATGTAATTTTATGATATTGACATATAACTTGATATAGTGCCTTTTCTGTAGAATCTTTTGAGATTTTTAAATATGTATGATTATTTGTTAAATATCTGTTTTCAGATAATCTAATATTCAACAAAACAGTTCTGCTCTTTGATTTGCAGTGATGTTCATGATAGCATAATACACTTAGTGAAACACTTAGTGTGGCAAAATGCCTGACAAACCCTGATCCTGTCCGTACTGGCCACGAGAAGATCCTGTCTTAGTGTAACTCCAGTTTAAGAGATGAAAACAAAATCTGCAGTCTTCGTCTTTTGCAAAAATGCATTGTGAAGTTCAGCTGAAAACAAGCATGAGGATTCACCGGTCCACACAAAGAGGTCATTCTGCACTAAAAGGACAAACCTTTGGAGGATAGCCGCTTAATTGGCATAACTCAGACTGTAAGAAAAGCTTTCTGGTGGTTAGCTTGAGTTAACGAGCCTCTGAGTTGACGCAGCAGCTAAAGCACGAGAACTGTGGATGCAAGAGACTGTTCATCCGTCACCTTCAGAGCTGCAGCAAACACTGTCACCATTAGCCACAGTGGCTGCGAAACTCCTCCACTCAGGTGTGAATTTTAGCTAAATAGCTACACAGACATTGTTTTGTCTCCGTCCCTCTAACGTCACCTGGCTGCCTTTCACCATCCATGAAGTGTGACTGATCTTTTTGTACGTATTTGGACAGTTACGGTTACAGACTCTTCACCTCTCTACACTCGTATTTTGAGTGTAATTCATTTGCCAAAAAAACAAATTACACAATAAACAAAGTTAAATATTAACATCACATTTTTTTTTAGGATATTTTTTAGATATTGCGATAATTATTATCATTATTGTGAACTCTTGTTAGCTGAGATAGTCCTAAAATAGTCCTAAAATAAAATAAAAATAAAGATTTTACCGGTTAATGCTCATTCTATTTTCTGCTGCTTATTTGGGTCCAGGGTATATTAATTAAATTAATTAAATTATATAATGAAGAATTATTGTTATATACTGCTGTGAAGTACTGGATAAATTCTAGGTGCTATGGTCTCCACTGGGTTTCCATCATAATTTTATACTTTGGCTGGTATGATTATGAAACAGGTAATAAATATCATTGGATGTGGCCAATATTCCTTAAATTAATTAACTGTTTTGTTTATAAAACCATTATGCCAAAGTGATGTCTTCAGACGTCTTGTTTTTATGACCAACAGAACAAACCCAAGATATAAGTTTTACTATCATGTGCAAAAAAAGAAAAGCATCAGTTTTTCGCATTTGAGAAGTTTAAATCAGCAAATATTAGCTCCTTATTATTATTTTGGTTGATTCACTAATTGTTGCAGCTCAGTTGAAATTACGACTGGGAAAATTTGATTATTCTGAGAGCTCTGATATATTAGACTTGGCACTTAATTATACGCAAGTGCCTGAAAGCCAAACAAATGTGGACGTCTCACATCAGCCAAAGTCCCCAGTTCAATGTAATTAAACTGAGATTTACTGGATTTGGTGTTATATTGCTCAGTATTTTAATCCTCACACCACCAACTGTGTAATCATACAACCGTCTTGTTGACTTGAGCGCTGGCAAGTCGTTAAGATGAGATTTTTTTCCCATCTCCACCACGTAGCATGGGTTACTTATCAGCTCAGAGGAGGCACAAAAATAGTGACAAATAACTCTTTCATCGTACTTATAGGCAAGGGCATAAATTTTATTTCAACAATGGAGACATATATGAAATCTGCGGTTTAGGGTCCCCTATAGGAACATTTTTTTTTTAACATTAGACACATCATTTTCAGCATTCTGGTGAAATTTTATGCACCCATTGTTGCATTTTCTGTATCTATGGTGAAAATGTCTTTAATTCATCAAAATGAAAGTTCTTTGCTACTTTATTGTTTTCATCGGATAAATGCCAATGTTGGAAATAATGAGGTGAATGTGTCCTCTGCATCGCCCTGAAATCTATCACATATTTATCACATATTGGTGTGTTTTTTAAGACAGACTTTAAAAAAAAAAAGTGAACCTGTCTTTTAAGATCACTCTGTAGTCCTGAGGGTTGTTTTTTTCCCTGTGTGCATGGTAATCCATTCTGCTTCACAATGAATGGTGATCAGGTAAAAGCAAAACAATGATAAATGACCAAAACACCCCAGAAATTCTCATACACCCAGAAAGTGCTTATAGGGCACTAAGTCACAGCGTGCTTTTAACTCAGAGAGCGAGTGCTGAGGGCAGGATTACGATCTTGATAAATATGTGAGGAAACTTATCAATGTTTAATCAACCTTCCTGCAGTCTTTAGAAGAGACTCACTTCTTTAGGTGAAAGAAAATCTAATGACTTCTTGCGCAAAACAGATGCAGACGCAAGCAAAATAGGATGAGATGAGGGTTTTTGGCCTCTGTGATATTCCATACTTAAATAGTCAATATCTATATTTATATATATATATGCTATGATTATAGATATTTGTTTAATTAGGTCTTTTAGCAGAAGACTAATATGTAAAAAAGGGATGGCTAACGTAAAAAAACAGAGGACGACCTTGAAAATTACTTTTAAAACATGATCTGAATATACCTGCAGGCACTTTACCACCATTTCCTTCATGCAGTCTAAATCCTAATGCTCTCAGGAGTGTCCAGCATGCAGTGCGGGTCAAAATACTCTGAACCTGTCTCTGAGCGCCGCTGTGTTTCCTGCCCGCAACAAGCGAATGATTGACAGAGGGCGACACCTCCATTCCCCAGAGTCACGCATCGACCAAACAAACACACAGGCTCTAAAACCCTGTAAGTGGCTTTGACTGTGGTGAGTAGGCCTCAGCCCTCTGGGAGCTGTAGAGGTCAATGGTCTGAAACAGGCTCGCAGTCACAGAGGGCACTGTAGTGTGTTTTAAAATCCTCTTTTTAAGCCTTAAATATTATCGACGCAGCCAAGAAAATGCTCAACACTTGTTACTAAAGAAGTGTTTTGGCCAATAAAGCTAAAAGTCTAACCTTTCTGTCTCTCCCTCGTCTCTTGATTGCTCTCCATCACTCACACATGCACGCACACACACACATACACACACACATTCATTCTTCCATTAGGAACATAGCACTACAAGGCTGTTTTGTCACTTTGTGCTTTATAGTGATCTGCCCTCAGGCACTGATAGCTCTCAGACCAAAGGAGGGGGAGGTTGCTCTCTGTCTCTCTCCCTCTCTCTCTCTCTCTCTCTCTTTGTTGATTTTATGGCCTCCACCTAGTGTGAGTCTTTGTACCTGGCATGATTTCACGTCAGTTTGAATGATCTCCGACAGGCTGGCTTTAATGGCTTTCAGGTATCATTTGCTTCCCACAGCAGTGAGTCAGTCAATTTTCTTTCTTATTTATTGCTTAAATTTTGGACGAGTCAAACCACACAGGAATCGCTTGGCAGACTCCTGTTTGAAATCTCTGCCATCAAGGGCTGCAAGTAAAGATCATTTTTTCTATTTATTATCTGCAGATAGTTTTTTGATTAGCTGTTTAAAGTTACATTTCTTTTTTAAAAAATATCAGAAAATAGTGAAAACGTGTCCTACAATACCCCTACAGTAAAATTGCTTGTTTTGTCTGTTCATTTTCCCAAATAGAAAAAACAGCAAGTTGTCACATTTGAGAAGCTTACCAGCAAATATTTGTCAGTTTTGCTTTATGAATTATTTACCCCCCACCCCCTAAAGCCAAGCAATGTTCAAACCCGCATGACTTAATGTTAAATTATAGTGTAAATCCCAAAGCTTCCAAAGATACAAGGCAGTAGCCTAATTAAAAGGCCTACATATACTGTGTGGGACGACACCCCCGCCCCCCACCAATAGTTATTATTTAGGCCTAAATATATTAAAATATGCTAAAATTCCTGCACCCCCAAAATTATATGAAAAACAAAAACAAAATAAAATATCTATTAGCAAATGTAATTATAATCACAAATAAACTTAACAAATGGCCATTGTTATTATTATTATTATTATTATTATTATTATTATTATTATTATTATCATCATTATTATTATTATTATTATTATCGTCATCATCATCATCATTATTATTGTTATTATTGTTATTATTATTATGGGGTGTATTTCCTGGAACTCAACGTTGCTGTGCTGTCGCAGTACGTGTTTCAGGGGGTCTCAGGATGTGGGAAAAGTCATAGTACCACTACCCGCAGCAGCAGTAATCTTGTCAAATTTCCTCAAAAAAATCTAAGTAATGGAGATATTTCCAGGTGAAGATAAGCGTTTTCATCATACAAGCTAGCTTGCTGCTTTATAGCCTACATACACTTCAACATGATAACCAAAACGGCTCCTCTGATAACAAACGTAACATTTTATTTATTTTGTTATCAGTTACGAGGTAGTTATTTTGGGGGTCAATGGAATTTTATATGGCATAAGTTACAATTGCTACTTGCTACTGGAAAAAGTGGTATTTTCACAGCAACATGTTACTGCCCAAAACTGGCAGTAAAAATAATAAACTTTTTTTTTAGCTCCTTTCATACAAGAAATGCAGCCCAACGTGCTTTACAATAAAGAAATTACATGCACCAAGGCTTTACATGAAAAGAAAAACATAGAAGAAATAAAGACACAATAAAACCTGCATGTAAAAATGAGATAAGATCATAAAAGAATACATAGAGTGCATCTTCACATGGATAAAACCCACTTGATAATACTAGTAAAGTAAGATAAAAATAAGGATAAAAATAGAATGCACAGAATGCATAACATAAGATGGAAATAAAACCCCTTGAGATAAAATTAATATGTATATGTGTATAAAATGCATAAAATTAAGGAAAATGCAACATTTTAAGATGCTGCAGTGTGTAAATGCATAGCAAAATGCAAAGCAGTTAAGTGAAGCGATACGTTTTTAGTTTTCTTTTAAAAATATTTAGCGAGGTGGCTTCTCTGAGCAGTGTGCTCCACTGACAACCGCTGCATCCCCAATTTTCTTTTGGCTGTTTTTGGGACCTACCAACAAACCTGTAGGCTACCCCAGCAAACATCGTGTAACAAAATAAAAACATTAATGTCAATGTCATTTATGTTGCGCTGCTGGCAGAACTTTCTAGACAGTAAGAGCTTTCTTTTATTGCACATATGTATATATACTGTATATCTGTACTTTCATTTGATAAATAATCTAAAACAATAGAAAATTAGTATTTAAATGTTGAAATGTTTTCTGTGGGGACAGGTACCCCCCAAACCACCTGGCAGATTTGGTCCCTCTGATGTTGACACCATGTTTTCAGCCTTGCCATGATACCAATATACTAGCATGACTTTAGGGTGAATTTGTGTAAAATGATGTACAAGACATGTAGAATATTCCCATTTGACTAAATATTGAGGGCATAAAAAGTCTTGCATTTGAATGTTTCACTTCATGGAGAGTTGGAACAAGCTGTTACAGACAGTTGGAAATAAGGTAATCTTTACTATTTTAATGCCACTTAGTGGGTATTAAAAGGGCACTGTATGTTAAGGGGTTAATTTAATGATCAAAATAGTTGCTGATACAATTTCTGTTGCTATTGAGTTACTATTACCGCTGTTAGATACATGCAGTTTCTGTGCGTACTGTATGTGCACATGGTTGTGTGTATGTATGTACATTAATGCCTGTGTGTATGTGTGTGTAATTTATTTCACTCCAGGCCCTCAACTCAAACACCCTCACTTAGAGACTGCTGCTCCTCCAAGTAGGCCGGCCGGTGGCCCGGGGCTGGATTTTGGTTGCAGGCTGGGAGCATGGTGCTGCAAACAGGGGGACTGGGTGTGTGGCTTTGTCAAGGCCCATCAGTGTCCTTGCTCTACTTACTCTGCATCAACACTTAAGGGTGCATGTGTGTGTGTGTGTGTGTGTGTGTGTGTGTGTGTGTGTGTGTGTGTGTGTGTGTGTGTGTGTGTGTGTGTGTGTGTGTGTGTGTGAGAGAGAGGGAGAGAGAGAGAGAGAGAGCAAGCAATAGGGGTTGCAAGCAAAAGAACATGCTGCCATAAGGGTTTTGGATGAGATGAGATGTATTGTGTGTGTGTGTGTGTGTGTGTGTGTGTGTGTGTGTGTGTGTGTGTGTGTGTGTGTGTGTGTGCGCGCGTGTGTGTGTGAGCGTGTGTGTGTGTAAGTGATGAAAAACGGAATGGTCCTCATTCTGGTAAGTCTTTTATGTGCTATGATTTGAGTGTGTGTGTGTATGTGTATGTGTATCGCGATAGTCCTGAGGCCTTTATTACAGTCTTGTTGGTTCAGTGGACTTCAAGAAGGCAGAGGTCTCTTTCATATGTGTATGTGTGCGTGTGTTTGTGTGTGCGTGTGTGTGTGTGCGTGTGTTTTTGTGTGTGCCTTGTACATGCACAAGCCTTTGAATGCATGTTGGACATTTGTTGAGGAGTGACCTAAATCTGTCTGCCATCATTACCTAACAAGAAGACGGAGAGAAAAGCATGTCCCAAACAAACACACACAAGCACACATATGTATATCTGTGCGCATACATGCATGCACGCACTGTTACACACACACACACACACACACACACACACACACACACACACACACACACACACACACACACACGCACAGACTGGAGACAGTCATACAGGATGTTGTGCACACACTGCAGCAGCAGATTGGGGCTGCTCAGCAGGAAAAGAAATAAATAAATGTAATGCCGTGCATGATGCAGTTCAGCCTCCATCCTCCCTTCTGTCCAGGGCCAAGAGTTCAGTCTATATTAAGGAGTCATATTACTGTTGTTCTCTTGTATCTTGCCCGCCTGCGTCCCGTATGTTCCCTCGTAAAACTCCACAGCACAGCATCGCCCTCTGATCACCTGGGCCCTCAGTCAGCTGTTTACCTCGTTACCCCTGCTGGGGGAGAGATCGTCTCCACGACATCATTTATTTAGGATTACTGAAAAGTGGCCTAAGCTGAGCCCAGCCCTCTGCCTCTGTGTGTGTGTGTGTGTGTGTGTGTGTGTGTGTGTGTGTGAGGATAGAAAGATTAAGACTCTTTTGTGGGTCAGTGGCCACCGTTGCTCCCAGCTAATTATGGACTTAAAACACGTACTCACATGTGTGTGCTTTCACTCACAAACACACACAGATACACACACCCAGCATATCTCTCTCTTTCTCGCTCTCTCTTCCTCAGACTGCACTGTGCTATCACCATGGTAACAGCAGATTGAGGGACTTTTCGCTGCACCGAATGCTCAATTGTTATCTATTTCTCTCTCTCCTCTCTGTCTGTCTCTCTATTATTCTGTTCCCTCCCACCCTGCTGTGTTTCCTCACGTGCACCCTTTCACTGTCAGTGTGTGTTATAGACCATCCAACACACACACACACACACACACACACACACACACACACACACACACACACACACTGATCACACAAAAAGATGCTGCACTTCTTCACTCACAATCCAACACTTCCACTGTTTCCTCCCCAGGCTCTCCTAACGCGGCTGGTGGTGTGACATCCCTAACTCTTCCTGCCCAGCATGGCTTCGTCCCTGTGGTTTCTGGGGGTGTGTGTGCTCACTCTGGCTCATGTCGCCCCCTCCGACCAAGGTAAGCGTCACGGTGGCTTAGGTGGTATCATGTCAAGGTGTTGATCCTGATGCTGCGATCAGCAGAATGAATCACAAAAAAGAAAAAAATTGAGAAGGAGAGGATGATGGTATTGCTGCGTAGATTTTGGTGACTCAAACATAAGTCACTGTTTTGCAAAGTGAGAAAAGTCGTCATAAAAAGTGGAACTCATCCCAATGCCTCTAGAGAAAAGCAAAGTCATGTTGTGACCTAAATAAACAAAGCCTAAACATTTGAAGTGTGCAGCTTGCCAAAGGGAGAAGCTTCAGAGGCTGCCTGTAGCTTCTAGTTAATAAACAATCAGTCATTCAGCACCACGGACAGTTACAGTACACCAGCAGCATACTGATCACCCAGCGTGCACACTTTGAATGTGGGTTTAATCCTGACGCAGCAAACACCTTTCCACGCGCACATGATACTCGAGAAGATGTGAACAACAGGATTAAGGTAATGGTAATGTGATTTTCTCCAATAACCCTGGTTTACACGGATTAATATGACAGTCAGTCGGGTTTACACACACACACACACACACACACACACACACACACACACACACACACACACACAGATGTGGCATAGAGAGATCAGCCTTCAAAGAAAGAAAATAAAATCTTGTCAATTTGTGTTTATTGAGCATCTGACAGCCAGTTGTATAAACGCTATCCTCCCCACTGAATTAAAACACAAGATATTGTGCTGTACCCACACACTGCATCGGAAGCAGGTGTCACAGTGGAGTTGAGGTGTGATTTATGTCAACAATAACACTGCTGGCATCTGGGAATCCTTCCAGTGTAATTGTTCACACATGTCTGCATTTTAAAGATTTAATTAAATCACACATGAGGTGTAAGCAGTGCAGTAATATGTTTTAACTGTGTTGTGCTTATATCAAGAACAGGTATTGTCATGTTTATATTGAGGTAATCAGAGAATGGTGCTGAGATGTCATTTGCTGTAATTGCTAAATTATTACAGTGTGTATCTGCTTATGTCTGATTACATCCCTGAAACAGTATTTAAAGGGGTACTCATCCATTTTGCATATACAGGTCTGCATAATCACCATCAGGAGTGCTGCTCAGCATGTGGAAACACTTGTTTTCTGTGTCTCTGGAGGGATCTTTCCAAAGTCTGAAAAACAACCCAAATTTATACTCAAATGTGTAACAGACTAACAGTCGGGATATACCGATCTCTGCTGCTTTAAATGTGACCATTTTTATAGCCAAGTTAGAGGCGTGGCTCTCTTTGTGTCAATGTTGGCCCACCACTTTGGTCTAGACTGAAATAACTCGACAAATAATGCGTTGCCATGAAATGTTTTGCAGGCATTCATGATCCCCAGAGGATTAATCATTCTGACTTTGGTATTCCCTCGACTTAAGTGACAACTAAAGATTCACATTTGTGAACCAAGAATCAGGAGGTTGATCCTGACAGAGCTGCTAGTACGGCTAAGTCTTGTTTATTATCTGTCCCCCAGTGATACCCCCAGCTGTATGAATACGCAATACAAAACTGCTTTATCGCCATTTTAGCACTTCATACAGGTTGCTACAAATCAAACTAAAAACAGATTCATTTGCTGTATACAGGCTCATTTATACTTCCTTTTTTCTGATCCTATCTGATCATTTCAAACATTGTGTCATATCTGTAAGCTTTCAGGGATTGTGCATGAAAATCAGTAAAATGGACGCAGAGTATGGATGCAAGGCTCCGTCCACGTTCATATACCTACTTAACACTGTGCACCTTCAGTTCACAAAACATCACAATGATTTCTGTCACCTGGATTCTCCAGTTTATGCAGTCTGAACTAAAAAAAACAACCCTTTCCTGTCTTCTTTTCATTCTGCCTCCACCCTTTACCCTTTGTCTCATCTCATCCCTCCCATCCTTCCCACCACCACCCCTCATAAGCAGCTATGTCCCGGGCCGCCATGCCATTTGGGCTGCTGCGCAGAGAGCTGGCGTGCGAGGGTTACCCCATAGAGCTGCGCTGCCCAGGAAGTGACGTGGTTATGGTAGAGACGGCCAACTATGGACGCACCGATGACAAGATCTGTGACGCAGACCCCTTCCAGATGGAGAACACACAGTGTTACCTCCCTGACGCACTCAAGATTATGGCCCAGAGGTGTGTATGTGCTTGTTTACGTGTATACTGCTGGCTGTGTTTGTGTAAGATCTTAAATCATACAGCAAAGACGCAAATTGGAATGTCACTCTTGTGCTATTTGAGTATCTGCAAACATTTTGGAAGCAGTTAACGCAATCAATGAGAGAATCTACTGTTTCGCACATACTGTATGTGTGCACTGCTGTCCAACATACGTGTGGATTCATGTTAGAGGAAACGTTAGACAAAGCCGATACTCATGTTGGGAGCCATGTGAGCGTGCGAGCGCAGTAATCTCTCCAGCTGAGTCTGAGTGCCTGGCTGCACCATTAGCTGTGTACTCAGCAGTGTTTTCCTAGAAGAACTGATCAATATTCAGCAAGAGGGAGAGGGAGAAAAGACAAATGGAGTGTCCTTTGCTTCTCCTTTCCTGTCTGTTAATCACTTTACCTTCCTTCTTTGTTTTCTCTTTCAATCATCCTTTCCGTCCATCAATCCATCCATCCCTCTGCTGTCCTCCAGGTGTAACAACAGGACTCAGTGTGTTGTGGTCGCAGGGGTTGACGTCTTCCCAGACCCCTGTCCTGGAACATACAAGTACCTGGAGATCCAGTATGAGTGTGTCCCTTACAGTGAGTATGCATATATATAATCACACACATATACACATACATACACAAACATGATTACACACATATATGTGCATGTGCACGCAAAAAACACGGAGATTAACCTATTTTTGTTGAGCTACACTGTAGGTTTATGGTGCTTTTTTGTTCTTATAACCTCTGATGTCGACTGAGAGATTGATGGATAGATTTTTTTTTTCTCTGGGAGTGTGTGTGTGTGTGTGTGTGTGTGTGTGTGTGTGTGTGTGTGTGTGAATTTTAAAAAGAAAGTTGGATGGAGAGATTACAGAGAGGGAAACTGTAGAACATTTGCATACTGTATGTCTTCTGTGTGTGTGTGAGTGGATGCGAGAGTGCACATATGCACTTGCGCGTGCATGCGTGTGTGTGTTTTCTTTTTCAGATTCACGCCACGGGAGTTGCTCTCTTTTCTCCACAGGAGCCTGATTGAGGGAAGGAGAGATCTGGGGGGAGGTGGAGGGCAGGAAAATGGGGAGGGTGGGGCGGGAGGGAAGGGAGACGAGGGGAGAGGAGAGGAGGGGGAGTATGCTGGGTCTCCTTTGTGCTTCTTCTTCTTTCTTTTATGTGAACTATAAAGTTTGTGGTGAGAGTGAGTTCCAAAGTCTTTATCTGTGCAATTCTTTCTTTCTTTTTCTTGCTTTCTTTTTTCTTCCTTTCCTCCTCTCTTTGCTTGCTTTCTTGCTTTTTCTTTACTTCCCTTCTTTCACCCTCTGACTTCTCTTTCTTTCTCTCCCTCTTTTTTTTCCTATGCTTGAGTAGAAGTGGACCAAAAAGGTAAAGACAAAACATTGTAGCATCTTGATCTCTCCTTACCCCCAACCCCCCCTCTTTTCTCTCCTTCTCTTCCTCTCTCCTGCCATCTCTCTCTTCCTCCAACCCTAGGACGTTGTTTCGTACTCATGCTGGATGTTGCCCCCCTTTTTTCATTTCCTACTCGGTTATTTGTTTTCCCGCCCCTCATTTTTTCCATCTCTTGTTGAAACCCGTCCTTTTTATCCAATTTTATCCAGGTTCTGCACCTAGTCTCTCTTCTTCCTCTTCTCTCTCTTTCTTTCTGTCTCAAGTTTCCTCCCCTTTTCTTCCTCTCTCGCTCCTGGTCGATCTCTCTGTCTCTTATTTCTCTCCCTCGGCCACTCTGTACACACAAACATAAACACAACACAAACATAAACATAATCTTCTTACCTTTTCTTGGCTCTATTTTCACACACAAGCACCATTCTCTCTTTCTTTCTTTCTTTCTTTCTTTCTTTCTTTCTTTCTTTCTTTCCTTCCTGCTTTCTTGCTTTCATTCTTTCTTACTTTCTTCCTACCTTCCTTCCAATCATTCCTTCCAACTTGTCTGATCATCCTCTTCATGCTTATTTTCCCTTTTTCTTCCCTTATAGGAAGAGCCCCTTATTTATCTTCATAGGAAAAATAAGACCAAATGTGTGTGATTGTATATCCTTCTGGATGTGTGCTTACCAAGCACTGCTTCTGTGTGTGAGTGTGTGTGTGCATGCCTATCTGCATGCCAGTGTGAGACTGTACAGTAAACATATGTGTCCATACAGTTATTGACATGTGGGTGGACCAATCGTTGTGCTCGGCGTAAACTAACCTGCCCTCTCACTTCACTTCAAGGCAAAATTTAGCTCCGCCTTCTGCGTCCCTGATTCTACCTCACACTCTTTTCACTCTTTTTGCACTAACCCACCCACACACACACACACACACACACACACGCTCACACACTCACAACCACACACACACAAAGCACATAAATACACCTTTCATTGCAGTGTCCCTGTTGTATTACTCACCACACACACAAACACACACGCTAACAGTGTGTGATATACAACACTTTTACGTCTCTTCTGTTGCTTGCCTCTCGAGATCAGCACAGGTGTTTTAAATCTCTCTCTCTCTTTTTCTCTTCATTCTTTTTTCTTCTTGCTGCATCAACTGCATCTTATTCAATCCATTTTTCATGCATCGATTCATTTTTCTCCTCGCACCTGCCTTCACTATCTTTCCACTCTTTTCCCTCCCTGACTTCCCTCCCTGCTCTTCTTCTTCCCTGCCTCTTCTTCTTCTTTCTTACATCCTGCTGTCTTCCCCTCCTAACTCCCGCCTTCCAGTTTTCGTGTGTCCCGGCTCACTGCTCAGCATCCAGCCGGCCTCCTCTCTCCTGGAGGCGGAACATCAGTCGGGGGCGTGGTGTAAGGACCCGCTGCAGGCTGGTGACAGGCTGTACGTCATGCCGTGGACACCATATAGGACAGAGGTGCTGTATGAGTATGCCTCCTGGGATGACTACCGCCAGAACAGAGTCACCACTACTTACAAGTGAGTGATGTCTGTGTACTCAGTGATGCATTGCTAAAGATGTGACCTTGGGCTCTGGACACTTATGGTTGGCATTTGGAAAATGTATTGATTAAACTAATCAATTCATCCAGAGCCATTTAAAATTAATTTAAATGGTGTCATTTATAATGAAAATAAATGTCAGTCGGGCAGTAATTTTGCATGTAGTGTAATTAATTCAATATAGAAACAGAGCAACATTTACTTTCTAATTGAGAGATTAAAGCCCCTGACAAACTGGTCAAACATTGCTTTATTACCTCGCCATATATTAGTTTGCATTGTCAGTGGCAGAGTCTACCACTCTCACCCTGGCTTAAAGCTGCATGCACATGCACAAGAATTCAATACTGTTAAATCCTTATTGGTGCACAGAAGAATGTGAAATCATCGTTTTCAAACTGACAGCTCAGACATAAGTGCAGATAGAGAAATCTGTCGTGTGGAAAATAGTGTGTGTATGCCAGTCCTGTAGAATTATAATTTGAAAAAAGTTTTTCAGTGCCTTTAACTCTCTTTTTTGATTAATAAATATAAATTACATCTTCATATTTATAGTTTAAATTTGCATGCACACCTCATGCTTTTGATCACTCCTTTTCCTAGGTTGCCTAGCCGTGTGGACGGTACAGGCTTTGTGGTGTATGACGGTGCAGTGTTTTACAACAAGGAGCGAACACGTAACCTGGTCAAGTACGACCTGCGGACACGCATCAAGAGTGGCGAGGCGGTGGTGGTCAATGCCAACTACCATGACACCTCGCCTTACCGCTGGGGAGGGAAGTCAGACATCGATCTGGCTGTGGATGAGAACGGCCTTTGGGTGATCTACTCTACTGAAGCCAATAATGGACGCATCGTGGTCAGCCAGGTACGGTGGGAGGAAGGAAAACAGGTCGATGATAGGAAAGAAAGAAAAAAAGGGCTTTATTACCAAGTTCTCTCATCTTACCATGTACTTCTGTGATCTTTCAGGTGAACCCGTATACTCTGCGCTTTGAGGGTACGTGGGCCACCGGCTTTGACAAGCGTGGGGCGAGCAATGCCTTCATGGCTTGTGGCGTGCTCTATGCAGTGCGCTCCGTCTTCCAGGATGATGAAGGGCAGGCGGACGGCCGAGTTGGCAGTGACATGGTGGTTTATGCCTACGACACTAGTCGTGGACAGGAGCTTCCCGTTCAAATACCATTCCCCAATCCTTACCAGTACATCTCCTCCATAGACTACAACCCCAGAGACAACCAGCTGTATGTGTGGAACAACTACTACGTTCTGAGATACCCGCTACAGTTTACACCGCCGCCGCCCACTAAAGGTTTGTGCAACAAGTCCACTTGTGTGTTTGGACACATGTGATGAAACTAGAGAATCAACAGTGTTTCCATCCCTCCAGGTCCCCTCTCGTCTCTGATGACGACCGTCCGATCGTACACGGCCACAGTCGCGTTGACCCCAGTGCGGCCATCGGCCTCTCACCCAATTGGCGTCATCAACCGAGGACCCTTTGACCAACGGCCGATCACAGCCATGGTCCCTCTGACCCCACGTCCACCTCTGCGTGTCCCCTTGGCTCCCGGGGTCCCTGGTCAGGTGGGCGGATGTGAGGGCCGAGTGGCACGAGGGGTGCAGTGGCCGCCCACCCTGAAGGGAGAGACAGTGGAGAGGCCCTGCCCGAAAGGGTCACTGGGTAGGTGTGGCATGTGTGTGTGTGTGTGTGTGTGTTTGGGTGGGTGCAGATGTGAGCATGCCAGCGTGTGTGTGTGTGTGTGGTATTTGCATGTGTGTGTCTGTATCTCGTTTCCCTTTGAAATGTAGTCGGATGTCCCCTCTTTGAACTTGCCCTCAGATGAGAGAGAGAAGAAGAAAGAGGTTATAGAGTCAAGAGAAGCAGGGTTCGACAACTCTTCCTCTCGCTGTGCAGCTGTCTTCCTCAGCCCAGCACTCCCTCCACGCAAAAGCTGTTATGCAGATTATGGAGATAAGCCTGTGGTGCATTTTGCCTCGTTTTAATCATGTTGAATGGATTGGACATGGTTTTAGCACAGGGGTGACGGATAATCTAATATTAAATCTTGTTTATTACTGAACACAGGAGTGGCTGTTGCCTTATAAATACATTTAATTTTCAGAGGTAGTGTGTAACACGCTCTAGTCTAGTTTTTCATGAAATATCTCTGCAAAGTAGCAGTTAACATTTTTTCAGTTTTAAGATTACTGTACGGTTTAGTCTCAAAGCTACCCAGGTGTTTTTGTCAGGATTAATGAATACCGAAACAGAGATAAAAGGGGAGTGAATGTTGTACTTTCATTCGTTAGGCGGACTCAGACAATTTCATTAATACATTCAAATAAATGTTAATTTTATTGACAATATAGACTTTAAGTAATTTTTGATAAAATCCACATTTAATCAGGCGGAAATTCTTTTAAGCAACACATTTTTCTGCAACAAAAAAAAGATCTGAAATGGTTAAAAGTTTAAAAAAGTTAGAGTAGAGTTAGAGTAAAAGTTAAAGTTTTCTTTGAGGTTCACAAAAATAGATGAAAATTTAATTGCACATTGACAGCCAAAAGATTAAATATATTTTAAAAAATATAAAAAAATAAACACAATGCAATAATTATAAATAAGTAAAAAAGGAAGATAAAAATTAAATAAAAAAAAAACAGTTCACATGTTTTGATTGCCATTTTGACAGTAGGAAAGTTGTGCCATATTAAAAAAAAACAAAACAATTTGGCCTGGGAAAGCTAAATATGTTCATATATGGCCATACGTAACAAACTCATTACAATGCAGCATATCAACCATGAGCTCCCTAAGCTGCCTATCTGGCTGTAAAATCTATGTGCAGTTGTCAAACTTTGAAAAAGTCCTGATTCTCACAGAGCAAGTGTTTTTGGCCTGTATGGGAGAACATGTGCGAGGAGAAAGAGAAGATGACCTGACAAACCACCTCAGGTCCTTTAAAACTTGAGCTGTCCTTTCTCTGTCTGACAGTCTATGTGACCCTGTCTGTCTCTGCAGGTATAGCCTCCTATCAGTGCATGCAGTCTCCAGTGGGTTGGAGCTCCAGAGGGCCTGACCTTTCCAACTGCACCTCTCCCTGGGTCAGCCAAATTGCACAAAAGGTTAGTCACACACACACACATACATGCTGTGCAAATGCCCTAAAGCCAGTCAGCAAGCAGTTCTCTCTTAAATGTCAAAACATTTGACATTACAAACGCCCCCGCCTCACTCCAGATTAAGAGCGGAGAGAACGCAGCCAACATCGCCGGGGAGTTGGTCAACCTAACCCGGGGGCGGATCTATGCCGGTGATGTCAGCATGTCTGTCAAGCTAATTGAACAGCTATTGGACATCCTGGACTCCCAGCTCCAGGCCTTGAGACCAGCCAATAAAGAGTCAGCAGCACGCAATTACAACAAGGTAGATTGTTCCTGTTGTCAGCACAGAAGTGTACATGTACTTGACCTTTCCTGGAAATGAGAGCGGAAATGTCAGCGATGATGATTCTAACAATGATGTTGTTTTTTTTTCTTTTCAGCTTCAGAAGAGGGAACGCACTTGCAAAGCCTATGTTCAGGTAATACAGACAGGCAGACAGACAGACAGATAAATAGTTAAATAATAATCAGGAGTAAGAATGAAACACTCTCTGTCTTTCTGTCAGGCGGTCGTTCAGACAGTTGATAACCTTTTGGGTCCTGAGGCTCTGGTGTCCTGGGCGGATATGAGCAATGCCGATCAGTCCCGCTCAGCATCACTACTGTTGGACGCAGTAGAGAAAGGAGCATTCCTATTGGCTAACAATCTCTATGAAGGCCGCTTCAGTGACAGAGCACCAAACGTTGGTATGTGGTCTTTTTTTCTTTTGCTCTCCACGTCCTGGAAATCAGCAGTTTGTCTAATCTTTTGAGTATAATTTTTTTCCTTTGCAGATCTGGAGGTGTACGTGTTAAACACAGAGGCAGACATACAGGACCTGACCTTCCCTCACTCCTACGACAGCGACAGCATCCTGCAGATTTCCGCATTGGCTCTGCAACAGTACAGCAACAACGGTCTGTGACGCACACCAAACTAATCAGCATTTAACGAAGTGTCAGTGACAGCTCAGTATTTTAAAGTTTATTGCCTAGGTTGGTAAATAGGCTGTGAAAGTAAGACTAGTTTTTCTCCGTGTATCAGAAATCCAAACATTACCAAGAATCAGATGAAAGTCTGTCTCATGCCGAAGGTGCTCATTGCTATGTCCCCCTTCCCTCTGCAGGCCAGGTGAAGCTGGTCCTCTCTCTCTATAAGAACCTGGGGTCCTTCCTGACCACCCAGAACTCAACTCTTCGGCTCGGGCTGGGGCTGGGCCAGGGATCAGAGGCCAGGCGCAGGAGCCTGGTGGTCAACTCCCACGTCATCTCCGCCTCTGTTCACAGAGGATCCAACAGAGTGTACCTCTCCGACCCAGTGATCTTCACTCTCAGGCATCTACAGGTCTGTCTGGAAATCAATTTGCCTAAAATGTATGTTCAGAATGAGCAAATTCTTTTGCACAGAAACTGGTTGTTAAGTGCACTTTGTGTTTTGGTGTGTTTGTCTCCACAGCTGGAGAACCATTTTGGACCCAACTGCTCTTTCTGGAACGGATCAGGGGTTTCTGGGAGTGGCAGGTGGTCTACGCAGGGCTGCCGGCTGTTACACACCAACAACACTCACACTACCTGCGCCTGCAACCACCTGTCCAGCTATGCTGTCCTCATGACATATGAGCAACCTGCGGTAAGTATCACACACACCACAAAAACAACAAGTTTAAAGGTTTATTATGAAGGTATTGTTGATGACTTTTTGTAAACACAAAATTCAAATCTTGACTCTCATCCCTAAACTGCTTGTACACACAATGCAAACTATTGGAGGACTTTAAAATTTGTCGTAATGGAAAGCTAACTTAGCTAACTGCCTGCCAACTCCACATCGCTCTTCATCCTGATCCTCTCCTTCAGTGCTGTTTATTTTAAAAAAACAACAACATTTTTTAGACCTTTTTTTTTGTTTTGTTGCTTTTTTTCTCCCTGTACTTTTTGAAGCTTCCTTTTGGATGTGTATGACAGCAACCTGATCATAACCTTTTTATAAAGTCTCGACCTCACCAGTGTGTTGTTACTGGCAGTTGGCTACACAAACAGATATGTCCCGGCCAAAGTAAAATATGAAGAAAAATAAATAAATACAGGCAGAGCCTCACAAATAAATTAACTGCGGCACTCTTCTAGTTGGTCATAAGTAATGATTAAGAGGGATTACTTTTGTTTGAGTCTATACATTGTTTTTAGGACAGAAAGATTCACCTTCACTGCAGACAGAAAGCAGATTTAAAGATTTAAAGTGTGTGTGTGTGTGTGTGTGTGTGCGTGTGTGTGTGATTGGCATGAATCTTCTCTTGCACAGTACAGAAGAATGACGGTGTAGCAAAATGTAAAGCTTTCTCACACTTTTCAGTATGTTTAATTTTGCAAATATTGAGACAAAACTCAGTCAGCAATGGAAACAGCCATGCACAAGTTTTCTTTTTTGTGCATTAAGCATTTGTTCAATGGTATGAATGGCCTATGGCCCACATGATGACTGCTATAGTTTTCTGTTTAGTTGGCCAGGTGCCAGCCTCTAACTTCATAAATCCAGCTCCATCCTCGACTAACAAAGGCTTCATGACTCCACCTTTATGCACCCATTTGCTGCAGCACAGTTGGACTTCACCCCCACTGTGCTCTCCAAAATGTTTAAAAATCAAGCACAGAGGGGGTGATAATTGTGTGGTTGTAGCTGTAAAAGAGAGAGAGAGAGACAGAGTGATAAATCCTGCAGGCTATTTTGTCCTGCCATGAAATTGAATTAAGTGTTTCTCTGCAAGATGTTCTCTTTGTTCGGTGTGATTTTATTCATTTGAATAGATGTTTCATAACACACAGGGACACGCACCCAGAGGCAAAGACACAAGGGCGCTCCACACCACAAATATGTTCACAAACCTGCACCTGTGCCTACATTCATACTTGTACTCTTTATGATCAGATATCAAATGTTCTTTAATCGCTCTGCACTTTCCGTCTTCATCAGTTCGGGGTCGGTGTAGAAGAGCTTCTTGTCTATGTGGTTTCCTGGGTTGGCATCTCTGTAGCGCTGGTGTGTTTGGCCACCTGTCTTACCACACTGTGCTGCCAGGGGGCGCCCTGGCACACAGACCACAGCACTATCCACTGCAACCTGTGGGCCAACCTGCTCCTCACTGAACTGCTCTTCCTTGTTGGTGCCAACAAGACGCAATACACAGTGAGTGCTCGGATATTCCTACTGCATATTATTGCAGTTTGTTTAAGATATAATTTTGTGAAATATCCCTTCCTCTCTGCTTGAATTTACAGGTTGTGTGCTCCATTATTGCTGGCCTGCTGCACTTCTCGCTGCTTTCAGTGTTTTGCTGGTTGTGTCTGGAGGGGGTGGAACTGTACTTGCTGCAGCGGGAGGTGTTTGAGGGACGCAACTCCAGGAGGAAGTATTTCTACCTGTGTGGCTACTCCATTCCTGGGCTCGTGGTGGCTGTGTCTGCAGCCATAGACTTCAGAGGCTATGGCTCAAAAACTGCGTAAGTTGTGTGTGTGTGTGTGAGTGTGCCTGTGTGTGTACATGTGTTTTGTGCATGTTCTTGGATGGAGACAGACACTTTTAAACATCTTTGCAACTTTGTTGTTTTGGATGGTCTAATTTTGCTCTGTGTGTGTGTGTGTCTGTGTGTCTGTGTGTGTGTGTGTGTGTGTAGATGCTGGCTCCGAACAGACAATTATTTCATCTGGAGTTTCCTTGGACCTGTCGGTGTCATCATCACGGTGAGAGTTCGTGCTCTGATAAATATACCAATCTTTTCATGCATTTCTGTATTCTCTTCATGCATTTCTGTATTCTCGATCGTCGCTGATTCATTATTACTGAATAGATTTTAAACAGTGTGTACTGTTCAATCTTTTTGGCCTTTAGTTGAACCTGGTTGTCCTGGTGATGACCTTACATAAGATGCACAGCACTGCTGCTTTGAAACCAGACTCCAGTCGCCATGACAACCTGAGGTAAGTAACATGTCTCATGCTGATCTGTTTTGGGTGATTATTCGAGCTCATTGTGTTTCAGTAGCTCTGGTTCTAATCACACAGTAATTAGAAAAATAGAGTAAACTGAATTGATAAACTGAAACAAACTTAACTGATATTTTTCCTCATCTCTCTGTTGCATGTTCACTTGTACTATTCTTACTATTATTTTCATAGTTTTATTACAAGGCTGTAAAGCGATCCAAACCTGATATAACCATATATAAAAATGAAATTTGAATTATATAAAAATAAGTTTCAAAATTTCTTGAGCAGGAGGCAGTCTGTTTTGTGTCAAGCAGCTAGCATGTAGAGATTTGTAGTTAATTAAGAAATTTAAGACTCTTTCTGGCTGAGGCAGGTAGGCAATGCAATTTACACAAAACAGATGTAATATGGTTAAGCTTGAACATTTGTAATGGTCTCAAGTCGAGCATTGGAAGCTTTTGGAAGACCAGAATGAAATGCACTTTAGCAGTTTTGACAGCAACATGAACTATTTTGCATTCCTTTCATTTTGCCAAACCATAACCAGAACCAGCACTAAACAGAGGGGAAAAACAGATAAATCCAAACCCAAAGTGTAAACCGAAAGTTTGTAAGAATGCTCCTTTATTTGTAGTTTTTTCTGTTTGTTATTTAAGCTCAGGGGCACACAGTTAAAAGCTTTCAAGCTGTATCTTATTTTCCTATTTTTTGTGTCTGTGTAACCATTGGAGAAAACATTTTTTAGTTCGTCCAGTATTGGGCAAGAGGGATGCAGCCGACAGCAGCAAAACAGGCTGCAGTGTAACCACTTGGTGCATATGTGCACTGTCGGTTTATGTCCACTAAAAGTGTTTTTTTTTTTGCCATTGACAGGTTCGCAATATTATTGTAAGTGTCTGATAACAATATGGAAAAGATCCCTTAAGGACTTATTTCAACCCAACCAGAGTTGGTGATTGTTGGAACAGCAGGATTAACCAAGATGGCTTTTGTGGGTTTTATTTAGTTTCAGTCTTCTTTAAATGTGTGTGTGTGTTTTAGAGGTTTTTTTTTTCTGGGCTAATTCTAGTTAAACAAAAAGGGTCTTACTCTTTAACAAAAAGGTTCCCATCAGTCACTCAGACCCAAAAACACAAGAAAGGTTAAAGAATACCAAAATTACCTTTTAAACCTTCTCTGTGATGTAAAGCTGTGGGACCTAAAAAAAAATCACAATACAAAATCATCATCTAAATCATCTAATGTGATTTCCAGGGCGTGGGCAGTGGGCTCCCTGACGCTGCTCTTCCTGCAGAGCGTCACCTGGTCCTCAGGCCTGATGTTCCTGTGTGCTCCGTCTCTCCTCCTGGCTTACCTCTTCTCCTCCCTCAACACAGCCCAGGGCCTCCTCATCACCATACTGCACTGCACCCTCGCCAGGAAGGTCCGTGTCTGTTCATGTGTCATTATGTAACTGAAAAACTGTGTGTGGCGTCAACAACCGTAACAAAACATGTTTGAATATTTCATGTAGGGTCAGAAGGACTATGGCCGATGCTTACGCCTCTCGCAGTGCTGCGTTACTTCCTCGTCCAGCTCTCCGGACTCGGTGAAGGGTGCTGCCCTGCGGTCCAACAGCCGCTACACCAGCAGTCAGAGTCGGAGAGCTACTGCTAACAGACAGGTAAATTACAGCGCACTGTTCCTCCCAGTCTCTAGCTCTTTGTCTCTCTCTCACTGTGTCTGAGTCAGTTTGACCTTGTGTGGATTATTTCTGTTCCAGAGTCGAATCAGGAGGATGTGGAACGACACTGTTCGCAGACAGACTGAATCGTCTTTCATCGCCGCAGACGTTAACAACACACCTACTCTTAACAGAGGTAAAGATTTTTTTTTTTTTGAAAATGTCAGGGCTGCTTCTTTGTTGTTCAAGAATGCCGTATTTATGTGTCTCTCTCCCTCTCCTCAGCTGCTCTGGGGAACCATTTCCTCACTAATCCAGTGCTGCAGACTCACGCTGGAGCCTCTCCTTATGACACGATGCTCGCACAGGGATACAACCAACCCTTCACCTCCACAGGTACAATTCACTGCAACGTTCTGTCAGTCTTCCTATTCTGAATTTTTTTTACACAACTCCCTATCCCGATTTATTTTGATGTCTTTTGAATGTCCTTTTTCTTATGTGTTTCCAGTACTTTGCAAAACTCTTATGCCACATTAAAAAATGGCCTCTTACGTACTGTATATAGTAACTGTTTATGGAGGCAGGTTTATTTATATAACGTCTTTTCATGTACAGTGGTTATTAAAAGTGCTTTTAAGTATAAAATAAGATCAATAAAAATTACAAATTAAAAGCCAATTTAATAAAATAAATAAAAGGACCAGAAAAACTGATTTATTTAAAGCTGTGGAAAAGACAAAAGTCTTTTGCTTCGTTTTAAAAAATGGCTTCAGCTGGGGCATATCTTAGCTCCAAGTCGATTCCAGTGTTACACCGACTTCTGTGACCCATCAGATTTTGTATCCCCTTCCCTAACCCCTAACCCTAACCACTCAACAACTTACAAAACTTTGCAATTTTCTGAGGGAGTCTATTACTGGGTCACTGGTTCACTTTTTTTTTTGTTGGACTCACTGTGGGCAGCATAATGGCTAAAAGCTGTTTCACCACGTTTGGATTGAACTCTTGGGCGCCTCTAACTGACCAGTCCCTGCACATCTGAGGGATACCTGGCTTGTATTCAGCAAACGTATCTGCAATATATTTATGGCCCACACCACTGAGTGACCCACAGACAATAAGTGGAGCATGGAAATCAATTTTGTATTTGACTGGAAGCCACCGCAAGATCTAAGAGTCGAAGAAATGTGCTCTCTCTTCTCTGTGTTTGTCAGTATTCTAGCATGAAGGAGAAAGTTTTACTTTAAGAGGACTTTGTTAGCAAATTAAATAACTTGTCACAACAAGGTTTCAGAAAGATACATTCAAAAACAGATATCTAGCAGTAAATCCACCAATTTCTAGATTTAAGTGTGCACAGCATCAGTTATTAAGGAAGTTTCATATTTAATGACACAGTTTTGAAAATATGGTCTGACCTGTACTTGATTTTTGTGGACAAGGCATATGACAGTATTGGAGTGACACTAATGTTTGTTTTTTTACATATTCTAACATAACACAATAAATCACAGGGTCTGTTTGATTTTAAAGAGGACCTCTGAAATAATTCGGCTCCCGGTAAAAACCTGTACAATGAACACTGAATGAATTCTAACTGGGAGAAGTTTCAGCTGGTCGTTCTGTAATCCTTACCAGCAGATGCCACTAAATAATCCTAAATCTTACACACTGGACCTTTAAGTGCTCTCTTATATACCAGCTATGTGATGGCAACACTGTTTCTAAATCATATTTTTTATGCCAGCGTACATTACTATCGCGCTGATGTCTATATATCTGTGATAAGATAATATCAGGCATCCAAAATACGGTACTGGCTCTGCTGTATGAATTTTCTGATGTGGCCTCAGACTTTTGGCAAGCCCAGTTAATTATTTTTCTGTTTCTGTATAGTCTGAATGTTTGAAATTAAACCTCGAAATGTTTTTGTTTTGTGACAGTGTGGTTTTCTGTTTTTCATTTTTGACCTTGAAATGTTTTGTCTTTTAAATGTTTTTTGACCCTTTCCCTCTCTGTCTCTCTGTCTAAACGTGGAGCAGTAGGAACCTTCAGAAACAAGCAGAGTATGAGCTCTTCTTTACTGTGCTCACTCGAATCATTGAGCGCCACTTCCTTGTGCAGTTCATAGACTATCTGTGCAACATTTGCACACAGTATTATCCATAGACCATGAAGACATAACATACATCTCTCCCATGTGGCCACATTACCAAACATTTCAGCAAAGAGTATCGTTACTATCCAGATCTAAACCCACACATGAACCCTAAACTCTGCTCATTCATCCATACGTTCATTCATGTAAATTACTTGATGTAAATCTTTCATGCTGTCCCTGTTTGGTAACTGTCATCTTCTTCCTGTTTCTTTATACAGAGGGTGGTGTGTCTCAGAGCCAGGAGTCCTGTGGTCTGGACAGTGTGTGTCTCAACGGAGGCTACACCCCCAACACCTTCACCCTGCATGGACTGGGAACCACACCCGGGTCCCGAGCTGGAGTGGTGGGCAGCACTGACCTTTTGCGGGAGGGAGGAGTTGGGATAGGAGGTGACGACATCTCCCCGGCCCTCCTCACCCCCCACGGGGCCACAGATCTGAGCAGCGGGGCTGGAATGCGCCGCAACCTTTCTGACGCAGCGGCGCTGGAAAAGATGATCATCTCAGAGCTGGTGCAGAGCAATCTGAGGCCCTCAGTCGCCATGCCTGTTCCTCCTGAACGCTACGGCAGCCTGGCGAGGCCTCACCACCACGACAGGGCGGCTCTCACACACACTGCCACTTTGACTCGACACGCACAGCCACCAGCCCAAGAAGGCTGGGCTGCCACCATGCAGCCGAACACACGCCACAACGCACAAGAGGGATGGGCGCATACGCGGCACCACACACAGGACACTGAGACACATTCCACAACCCGTGGACAAGATCACACCACGACGCCACGTTTGCAAGACAGCTGGACACACTCGAGAGTTTCTGGAGACTCGGAGTCCCGCGAGCTGCTTAAAGATGGGGACAGGTCGTTGCAAGGCACTCTTAGTCGCCGCAACCTTCAGGACAGGCAGCAAACGCGTCCCCCTGATGTTCAGGCGAGGCCCTACTCCACCCTCAGCCGCACACCTGGTACTTTGTCCCGCCACCGTGGTGCAGTAGAGCCGAGCGGAGGCTCAGACAGAGACAGAGAGAGGGAAAGAGAGAGAGACAGGGAGCGTTACCGGGACAGGCCCCTCCCGCCTCCTCCTCCCCCTCCGCCACAGGAGTCTGAGCCCCTGTACAAAGCTCTGGAGGAGCCGCTTCTGATGAAACAGAGGGAGGCAAATGTAGAGACATGGAGAGGCGGCCAGGACAGAGAGAAAGATGAGACATTTCTCTTAAAAAGAGATGAAATGATGGATGAATGGAGAGCAGGAACCGAGAGAGGGAGGGACGAGTCTTTTACCTCTCAGACGAGAGATGGAGAGATGGAAGAATGGAGAGCTGGAATGGAGAGAGGGAGAGAGGAGTCTCATCTGCTGGAGAAAAGAGGTGGAAGGATGGAGGTGTGGCGGGGAGGAGCAGAGACAGACCAGGAAGAGACTTTTATAACTCAGAAGAAAGATTTTGGGATTGACGGATGGAGAGGCGGGATGGACAGAGAGAAAGATGAATCCTTGTTTTTAAAGGACAGAGATGGATGGAGGGCAGGGATTGAAAGGGAGAACGAGAAACAGAAGGATAGAGCGCTGGATGTGTGGAGAGGAGGGATGGATATAGACAGGGAGGAATCTTTCCTGTTCGAGAGCAAAGATGGCGGTCTCGACGGAAGGAAACGAGGGAAAGAAAGAGGGTCCGTTCGATTCCACGGTGAACGGGAGGATTCTGACAGCTTTGCTCTGCCTTTGACTCCTGACCTTGACCTTGACCCTGACTCCTCGCCTATCTATGCCCGAGATTCAAACCCGTCCCCGCTCTACCCCGGAGACCGACGCTCGCCTCCTCTCAGCATCTTCCCCCGAAGCTCTCCCCCAACGAATATCTTTGCTCCCCGAGAAACTAATTCGCCTCCAAACAATCTCTACTCCCGCCACTCCCCCCAGGTGTACAGCCGAAGCAGCTCCCCTCCTCGCTTCTACACCCGCACCTCCCCTCCGACCCTCTCGTACCCCGACAGCAGCCCTGAAGGTCCAGAAGAGGTCAGCCCCAGCGGCCAGCCCCAACGGCCCGCCCTGGAGCTGCCCTACAGCCTGGGGCGACCCCCGCTGGGCCCGCGGCCCAATCACCTGCAGACCTTCTACCAGCCGCCGCCGCTGGCATCCAATGGAGAGGCCGCGTACACACCAGAGCCCGCCTCAGAGGGAGACGACGGACAGATGCAGCGGGTGACGAGCCTGTGACTAGGGCGGTGGTGATCGGGGCATAGAAACCAGGGAGGAGGAGGAAAAGATGGTTATAGCAAATATTGATGATCAAACTGATGGAAATGATGACAAAGAGGATGGCAATGATGTAGGATGAATGTGATGATGTAACAGTGATGGCTCCTCCCTGCTTCTATCTCCCGATCACCACGAGACTTCCCCCTTTTCATGTTTTGTTACTTTTCTATGACTGTGATCCATTTATAACTCTTCCTCTTCCACTTCCTCTCCTTATCACGTCTTTCCCGAAACCCTGCTGTGTCTTCCCGTCTCATTGGTGCTTATCCTTATTGGCCCATCGTCTAAGTTTCTATTGGTTCGTCGGCTGGGTGTCGCCCTTCCCTGTAGCAAGCAAACAGTGTGTCAAAGAAGCACTTGTGTGTTGCCAAAAAAATCCTTTCAAAGAACATGTGCATGACTTTATAGTGGCTTTACAAGGCTACATACTGTATGAAAGTGTGTGTGTGTGCAAGCGTATGTGAGAGCGCGCGTGTGTAGCTTGATGAGCATGCGTGTTTGTCAGGACGAGCGTGAGTGCGAGTGCGTGTATATACATCATTCTTGTATAATTAATGTATCACAGTGAAGCATTTTATCAATATCGACCGGGGGGCCTCTTACACACATCCCCTCCTACTGATTTTGAACTCTTGACCAATCCCCATTTCACATCAAAACCAAAAGCCCCGCCCCCTCTCCCGCCACCCGCCAAAAACTGTCGGTGATAGAACTTGTTGCGATGGAGTTTGTCATGGCAACAGAACTCTTGACTCCAGAGCCAGAGATCATATGAAACCTCAAAACTTTTCTGCAACCCCCCGAGACCCTTGTACATATCGACCTCAAGTGTTCTGATTGTCTTGTATTGCTATTGAAGTTCAAGTAAACATGTGAAATAAATGTTACTGTCTTTCTCTTTGTGTGGATGTACAGAGAGAGGGAAGGTTTTACTCAAAGGAGAAAGATATCTGCAGTGGAAAAGGAGGGGAAGAAAGACTGTTGATGCGTATAATGAAGGCAAAGAAATAAAAAGATAAAAATGCTGTTACACACAGTGGTTGAATGTAACTAAGCACATTTACACAGTATATATAGTGTATGTAAGGTACACTATATGGAAAAAAGTATTGGGCCACTTACACATTACACCTACAGGATCTTTTATGACATCACATGCTAAATCCATAGGCATTAATATGAAGGCGGTCCCCCCTTTGCAGCTTTAACAGCTTTCACTCTTCTGGGAAGGCTTTCTACAAGATTTTGGAGGGTGTCTGTGGGGATTTTTGCCCATTCATCCAAGAGAGCATTTGTGAGGTCAGACACTGATGTTGGACGAGAGGGCCTGGCTCGCAATCTCTGTTCTAGTTCATCCCAAAGGTGTTTGATAGGGTTGAGGTCAGGGCTCTGTGCGGGCCAGTCAAGTTCTTCCACACCAGACTGATCCAAAAATATCTTTATGGACCTTGCTTGGTGCACTGGGGCACAGTCATGCTGGAACAGAAAAGGGCCTTCCCCAAACTGTACCCACAAAGTTGGAAGCATAGAATTGTCCAAAATGTTTTGGTAAGCTGAATCATTAAGATTTCCCTTCACTGGAATCAAGGGGCCAAGGCCAACCCCAGAAAAACAATCCCATAGCATTATCCCTCCTCCACCATCTTTACAGTTGGCACAATGCAGTCAGGCAGGTAACGTTCTTCTGGCATTCACCCAACCCAGACTCGTCCATCAGACGACCAGATAGAGAAGTGTGATCAATCACTCCACAGAACACGTTTCCACTGCTCCAGAGTCCAGTGGCGGTGTGCTTTAGACCACTCCATCCGACGCTTGGCATTGTGCTTGGTGATGTAAGGCTTGCACGCAGCTGCTCGGCCATGGAAACCCCTGCCATTACACTCCCAGCGCACAGTTTTTGTGCTGATGTTAATGCCACAGGGGGTTTGGGACTCTGCAGTTATTGAGTCAGCAGAGCGTTGGAGACTTTTACGCACTTTGCAATAATACCACCTAAAGTTGATCGTGGAATATCTAAGAGGGAAGAAATTTCACAAACTGACTTATTGCAACGGTGGCATCCTATTATGTCCAAATTCAGTGAGCTCTTTAGAACGACCCATTCTTTCACAAATGTAAAGGCAGACTGCATGGCCAGGTGCTTGATTTTACACACCTGTGGCAATGGGACTGAATGAAACACCTGAATTTAATGATTAAGAGGTGTGGCCCAGTACTTTTGTCCATGTAGTGTACTTTACTTGAGTACCTTCATTTTTTGCCACATTATCATTTCACTCTACGCTTTTTGAAACACTGCACTCCACTACATTTATCTGTTCGCTACAGTTTGTAGATTTTACATTCTAAACATTAGAGGTGTAGACTTGAGTCAAAATTTGATGACTTTAGACTCAACTTGACAAAAACAAAACAAAGACTTGCAACTAGACCTGAACTTTAACAGATGATGATACCTTCCTCCATGTCCAGAGATTGAATATGTCGATTAAAAAGTGTTCCATATAATCAATTAATTTCCTGAATCGACTAACGTTGATGCTATTCATTCCAGCAAATTAACGCTTAATTCCTATTAGTCTGAACCAATCTAACAACATCCAATCAAGTTGCATGAGAGAGCCACGAAGAACTAACATCATGTCAAAGATCGGCAGTTGAAAAAGATATACCAAATATAATTTTGTTCACATACAAAGCCTATGTGATTGCAAATCAATTGCAGTATGCGAAACATGCAGGATGAAAATTAAAGACAGATATGCAACAACGTCCAACAAACTTTTATCAAATGTTTACAAACTTATCAGGACTTTTTGTAGGACCTGAAACTCAAAAGTTTCGGATTTGAGAGCAGAGACTACAGACTTGCCTGTGACTTGCAAAAACATTGACTCGGCTCCTCCTGTTCTAAACATATTTTGCAACTACAGATGCAGACGCAAAAAACGTGAACGGCCCTACTGTAGAGAAAGATAGCGGACTTTGTGGAATAGGACCCACTCCATATGTAGACATGAGCGACTCATTCTAAGGTTACAAAAACCCAATTCTTAATTACAGGTGACTATAAACTAATGAAAACATAGTCATAAATATTATATACCATTTTTGCCAATAAATGCCCCTAAATCCAACACACTGGACCTTTTTTAACCCCCCCCCCCCCCAAAAAAAAACAATAGCTTATAAAGTATTTAAAATTAGCTCACTCTCAACCAGCTGCAACTCCGAAATGCTTCTTAAAAATGTATGTATAATAATATTGTGTTGTATAATATTGTTTATAAGTATTAATTTGGGCAATCAAGTCAAGTCAATTTTATTTATAAAGCCCATAATCACGAATCACTCAATTTGCCTCAGAAGGCTACAGCACACGACATCCCTCTGTCCTTGGACCTTTGCAGCGATTAAGGTAAAACTTCCTAAAAATAATAAATCTCATAGCGAGAAAAAAAATGGTATAAACCTCAAGAAGAGCAACAGAGAACGGATGCCTCTTCTGGGTTGGACTGGATGGACAGATGTTGTGAAGGACAATAAAATTACAGTAGTAAGGGGCCAATGGCCTGCTTAATTAGTATTTTAAATTTTTGATACATGGTATATTTTGTTGCTAATATTATTATTTTGAATGCAGGACAGAGTATTATGATTCATTCTCTGGTGGTTGGTGGGGACCAAAAACAGAGCTTAAAAGAGGGTAAATATTGGACTTTTTCAGGTGGCCAGAGACAGTCCTTCAAATCCGCAAACAGACAGCTGTTTCTGACATTGCATGTTGCTTTGCCCAAAAAACTTGAATAACTTAATTAACCTCAGGACATACAGTAATTATCTTTTAAAGGATTATGTAATTACACGTAAAAATGTTATCCTCAGAGTTTGTATGCAAAATAGAAATGTCACAAACTTAACTTAAAGAGACAATGCTTTTAAAAAATACATATCACATTTTCCTTTAATAATCTGTGTGCTCGTGGAAAGGTTAAGTAGTCTGGCAACATACATAGCATTATATAAAAAAATCTGAGAGCTAGTAGCATCTATACTTTTAAAACATGGATTATATCTATAGACATTCTCATAGTCATCCTCTCATTATTAAACTATGTATGCAGCACGCTGCACACAGAAGGACGGACACATCCTACTACATCCAAATGGTACAACACATTAAGAAAATGAGTTGCTTTCTCGCTACTTGTGCTTACCTTCAACACTATCACATTCAATGGTTTTATGAAAAAAAAAAAACAGCTACAGTACAATATATTTTACATGTTTGTATAAAATATATTACATCCTACAAAACCAGTCCTTACAAAGTGGTAATTAATAATACTAACATAAAAGTCAAAAAAGTGCTTTTACAGTATCATTCAAGTTGTATAAAATCTGTATATATTTACAGGTGACGTAGTGGTTGCTGTGTGTTCAGGATTCAGTCATATCATTTCGCAGGTACGTATCACATGTGAAGCTAAGGTCAGTCATGAGGACAAAAGGCGTGCACAGGCCGCTTACACGCCGCGCCAGACGAGCAGCCGTTATGGTTTTCAGCACCCTCCCTCTTCCTTTCTCCCAGTTCATACCACATAAAGTATCTCACACGCTCTACTCTCCCACCTCTCCCTCTCTCTCACACTCCGTCCCAGTACTGAGGTATGTGGTTTGACTTCACAGGAAATGGTCTCACATTCTTCAAGTCTCTTGTCTATATCCAAGCTAGACTACAGGCAGCAGGTGGATGCTGGTGCACGCAGAGCTGGTGGAGGTGAGGTTTAGCAGACGGTGTGGTGGGGCGACAAGGGGCTGTCCAGGGTTTCAGTCGGAGACAGATCTGAACATGAGCTTTTAAACATGGAGGAGATGTGGAAGGCCTGGAAAACACAAAAACACGATTTTAACAGACGGCTGACATGTGGAAACGCACTGATGCACAAAAACAAGCAGGCAAGGTATACTGACCACCCAGTAGGCAGTGAGGGCTCCTTGTACGTAGCCTGTTAGCACGTCGGACGGGTGGTGCCTGTAGTCTGAGATGCGGGTCAGACCTGTGTAGACTGCCAGCAGAACCAGGAAGAACTGCAACGCTGGCCTCAGCAGCCGAGCCCCACGCCATGTCAACCGCGCCTGCAGGTAAAACTGAATAACACAAATGGACGCAATGTCATTTATTATATAGAACAATAAGGTAATCTGTAACTGTAATTATGGATCTATCCTGAGTACAAATTTGAAGACCCCCCAAAGAACAGCTAAAATCTTAAATAAGAAGGGAATCTGCACATAGGAAGGAGTGTCATTCTTTATTAATATAATGTCATCTTTAGTGGAGAGATTGGTATTATGTAGGAATATTTTAGACCAGTCTTATATCCGCTCAAATTTGAAATTGTGCCTATGTAAATGGAGCTTGTGTAGCATTTTTCTAACCTTTACATCACACGCCACATTCAGCCATTCACACGCTGGTGGCTGAGGCTGTCATACAAGGTGCCACCTGCTCACCTAAACATTTCCTTCTCATTGGGAGCAATTTGGGATTCAGTATCTTACACAAGGACACTCCTAGAAGAGACCATTCGTTAATAAATACGTTTTTTTTTCACCCAAAAAACAACCACTGTCATAGCAGTTAATCATGCCGTGTTACCTTGAATTTGTGAAGAAAGTGGTCAACATATTGATTTAAGCTGATCAATTGATTTGATAAAAAAATAATTTTATAGTAAAACTATATCAAAACATCCCGTTACTAACTCTCAGACAACTCAAAATAATCAAAGTGTTATTTATCAGGTTGTTTTCATGCAATGTTTGTACATATACTAATGAAAAATAATGCACCAAAATTCGTAGGCAATATAATCCCTTATTCATGAACCAGTATTTCATGTATATCCAACATAATCAGGAAGACGGCAATCTCAGATAGTTAGTTAGATATCATGTGAACCATGGTGATTTGAGTCGATATAATGCAATACAGCTCTAAAATGAAAGGCCTTGAAATGTGATTTTTCAAGACCCTAATTTTGGTTCATACTGTGTTTTAGTAATGCATATAAAATGTGCACTCAAAAGCTCATTAAAACCCTGTACCTAAATTAATCTAAAACACCTATCCAAGGCCTACCCAGAGGCAATTCGTGTTCCCTGTTTAGTACATGTGTATGCATGTTCTTATTAAATAATTGACTTATATCAGCCTAAACATACTGAAACAAAATGTTTGCCTAAATATTTTTCTTAATGATGTAGATGACTAGAATGAAAAAACAATGTGGCCATAGTGTGAAGCATCACAGAGTCCAAATTTACAGTACAATATCACAGCAAATAAACCTTTTTTTCACATGTAGTAAATGACCCTTGAAGAAAGGTAAATTATTTCCGTAAATCAGGTAAAAACTCCAATTGAATTCTCTTCCGCTGACCTCTTAATTCGAAAGTCAATTTTACGGTTTTGTCTTTCAGGACATTTATTTTGAAACCGTCTGTGCGGAAACAGATCATTAGGGCACAAACGTATAAGGAAAATGGAGGAAAACACCGAAATGTTTGTACCGAGGTTTCTGTTTCTTGCTGCGAAGAGCACCGCGCTGAAATGGGTGCAAGGTATGCTGTAGTTTCACATGTGTTGTTGGGTGAGTGTTTTTAACCGACATGGTGGTAAATTAGTGAATATTGAGGTGTTTCGCTGTCGCGCCGTTCATTGTAAAAATAGTTGCTGACGTACATCAACGTTAACGTCACCGATGCTGATATTCTTACCGTAAACTTCGATTAATAGCCCGCGCTATTATTTGCTTAACTTACCCGAATTTACGGATAAATTACCTGTAAAACAAAACATGACAATAATCCTGTAAAAACAGTCTTCTAAATCTACAACTTTTTTGCGTCTCTCTTTACTATGCCGGCAATACTGTCTTCTTTGGTGCTCATAGTTTCAGTAAAATAAACGGAATGATTAAATTGTGGATAATCTTACCAAGCTAATATTGTGTGGTGTATATCCATATTGACAAAAATTAAAAAAAGAAAAACATTTATATTTGTATACGTGGTCTAAGCAGCTAACTAATGTTGACTCCAGCAGGTAGCCAACAACCTGCTGCTGTTGTTGTTGTTGTTGTTGTTGGTGGTGGTGGTGTTTTTTTTGGTTTTTTTTTGCAAAAATGAACTCCATGGCAACCAGACCAGGCTTCTAATTGAGACAGGCTTTTATTTGTCAAAAGCTGTGTTTGAAACTGTTCCCTGTCACAGAAATAGTGCACTACATATTGTATTTTGCCATTTTGCAGTAGTGTTCAAATTCTCAGCTGTTTATTTCATCCACTAGGCCAGTATAGTGCACTATAAAATACCCACAATGCACAGTACACTTGAGTATACATAGGATGTACCCTACATTTTACTCCTGTATACCACAGTGCAATGCAGTTATGTATTTCCGGCGAAAGAAAACTCCAGCTTAGGGTTCAAAATCTCGTTTGGTTATTCCCTGCGTAGTTCACTATATAATACACACTACATAGAGAATAGTGAGTGAACGGTTTGGAACACAGCTATAATGTGCAGCCGGGTAGTCAAAGGGACTGGTTGCCTAAATGGGACTAGGCTACTTTATTTGAAGTTTTATGGTATTTCAATCATGTAAATAGTAGTTAAGTTTGCTTGTGTATATACAGTATTTATATGGTTTATGGTTATGTTTCACTGATTTTATTTATTTGTGTTTGTTCCTGCAGCTCTTACCGTGGTTTGGAAGCTGTGTTTTGAAAGGCATGTTTTGACATGTTTGTAAGGAATGAGCAACTGAATGTGATAGAAGAAAAAAAAACCTTTTAAAACCATCAGTACGCTCAACCATTGTCTGGCCTGTGGTCCGCTACAGTAAGAGCTTGACCCTCATCGATCCTGACGACTGATTGCCTCAATGATGTGCCATGAGGAGAGACATGCACGGCATCCCTGCTGCAGTTAAAGTCATCACGTGCCATCCTGGTGGCAGCACACGGTCCCCTCACCGGCACCTGATCTACTCTGGCGATCTGGGCAGCAGTCAGATTTGGTGCAATGGTCAAGTGCGGCCTTTTCACTGACATGGTTGCAGAACTGTGAGTATTATGCCTCAGTGCAGTCTGATGTTGCCATTTGCAATGAAAGTAAGCGACTGATGAACTGTTTCCTAAACTGAGTGCACATTTTATAGTCTACTCATCTACAGCAAAAAAAGAAAAAGGGGACTGTTGTTTAATTTACACATTCACACAAACTACACTGATTATTTCTAATTAAGGACATTTTTGCATTTGTGGACTTTCCTGTGTGAATTGTGTTTATTGTGGGTTTGCAATGTTTATGGTTATCTATAAGATGAATGGACTTTTATAACTTTGAACATTTTCTCACTTTGGGCTTTATATTTTCTGTGTTGTATAAAATTGAGTTTTGGGTATTTGCATCCACATTTAGGGTTATTCATACGAGGTAAAATGACAAAATAAGGACATTTTTCTTACATTGTATGGGCTTTACATTTTCAGCACTGTGTGAACTGTGCTCGTTGTGGTCTGACAGAACGGTTTATGGAGCCCGCTGCGGTGGTTTGTATCTTGAAATGATCAGCATATATAGCACAGCGAGAAGCGTAGCTTTTGAATGATATGCTGTATGAAAAAATAGTGAATACTACGGATGTTTTATGCATCGTAATCATCAAAAATCACATTACAGCGCCTAAAGATGAGCCGTAGGATCAGGAGGATTTTAATATACCACCATCTTCATTGCCACATGGTGAATCTGAGGCCTTCTGCCCCCCCTGAGGATCAAAATCAGGACCCTGATGGGGTAGCTGCCTGCTTTGTCCAGTTTGTGATCCGGCCTTGGCATTGAGTCTCTCTTTTCAACAAAAATGCTTTCTACTGTTGATTTATTGTTTTGGTCTGGTCTTCATTTAAATACTGGCTTTTATCTAAGAATGGATGAGAGTATTAATGAATTAAAATGTCCATAGACACATAGGCACTTACACGGGGACACACATATGCTACCGTAAACACATACAAATGCAGGAGGTTGCACACACTCACTCTCACACAATAGAGGAGAGCAGTGAGGTGGTGAGGCGAGGTCACACTCCTCCCACAGCAGAACAAAGCTGTCTCTGTTTGTCCCATTTCTCCTTTCAGTCCTTCTCTTTTTCCCCTCTCCTCTTTCACTCCCTCACTTTCTGCTGCTAACTGGACTGATGATGGCTCCCTGTTTCATTCATCCTCTCTCTGCATTTTATAGAGAGATGGTAATTGGAAATTGGAGAGACACTAAATTGTGTTTGCCAGTGTCTGCGTGTGTTTGTGTGTGTGGGAGAAAATGTGTGAAAGAGAGAGCAATAGATAGAAATACTCACTGCTAAATAGAGCATTGTGTACATCGCAAAGGAAGCATGGCCAGAGAAGAAGGACTTCCTAAAAAAAATGGAGAAGTATTTAGGACAAAAACACAATGCATTAACACACGTGCATAAACACATTCACACACACATACCTGGCCTCCTCCTCCAACCGGTGGTCAGGTTGCCGGCAGTTCACCGTTGCAACGTAGGTTCCAGGTGTGCAGTTAAGAGACGCGTAGGTGACACCGCACACAGACAGGAAGTGCGGTCGCAGCCGCCCAACACTTAGCTTGGCCATGTTGGTTAGTGACTGGCCGACGCAGCAGCCAAACAGGAAGCAGCCCAGCTCTTTGTACAAACAGGATACATACAGGTTCCTCACAAAAGCCTTGGAGCTGACGCCTCTGAAACGAACCCGGTAACACTCCCCAAGGGCGATCTGGAGGTGGACAAGTAATTAGAAACGTCACAATGCATCCTCCGCACCCTCGCATTGTGTCAAATTAATAATGGACCGACAGCCGCCACAGCAATGATAAGGACTCACAGTGAGGCCAGTGATGACGATGCCGCCTGCGATGAGTAATTCGTCCGGTATGGCCTCACGGTGCAGATAAGGGTACGTGATGCTGGTGTCCCCGCACATGAAGCCCCTTCTGTAAGGACTCACTGCTTTCAGCTCACACGCAAAGAAAGGGATGGAAGCTGCAGGAAGAGGAGAAGGGAGATGATTTGATATCCCAGCAATCCCCAGTGGGAGTATAGACATTCCTCTTTGTGATGGGAAAGTGGAGATGATGTGTGGGAGGAGAAGAGACCAGCAAACCAGAGGATGAGTGGGGGCGATTTAAGAAAAACCTAAAATATGCATGTCTGTTTTTCCAGCTCTTAGCAGTGTGTTACCAATACATGCAAGTAGACAAGTGCTGGTTATCATGTGAAATTCTTACTAGTGTCGAAATAAAACCTGTGGCTCTGTACAAAAGCAGTAATATTTTCAATACTTTGAGAAAATTAAAAATGTCTCCCTACAATATACTTTACAGCACTGGTGTAGTGGTTGTTAATGAGGTGGTTGAACTACTAGGAGGGTAGGTTACTGAGGAGGAAGTAGGTATAATCTACTATGTATTTCTGTGGCTTTTTGGCTGATAGGCGGGTATACTTTAAATGACCAGAAAAAGAGGTGGGTTACCCCATATATCTGCATATCCAGCCAGCAATTTTGGTTCTAAAAATGTTCTGAGAATGCAACCAATGCAATGTTTTATCAACATTTCAGTGGCAAGTTTTCTTTAAGTTCCCAGAACGTTCTTCTCTGGGTAGTTTGGGTAACAATCTCCATACACATCAAAATGTTAAAACTTTTTTTTTTGTTTTTTTTTTTGTTAATCTATCACATTACATCACATTTTCATAAAAAAAAGGTCCGTTATCTCAGGCCTCAATAACATGTTCTGATTGTTGCTTTGAAAATGTTCCTCTTTTGTTGACATGTAACATTGTGGGAGCGTTTTATAGAAAGTACATTCTAAGATCCGTCACCTCTCAACATCACCAAAACATCCTGAAAATGTTGATGTTAAAACCTTACGTCTTAGTTAGCATTTAACCTTACAGGAGCATTAATTGAAATGTTACACATTCTTAAATCGTTCTTTGAACATTAGATTAAAATGTTTTCTATAAAAAATTATTGCAACTAGTAGGTAACATTGGCTAATGTTGTGGGAACGTTCCCTGCCAGCTGGGTAGACCCTCCACTACACTACTGCTTTTTAGCCATGTTTGCAGCGTACCTCTGGGGATGACAATGCTGGTTGGTTGGTATCCACCACTTTCATCCAAAATAAAATATCTCTGCAGCTATTGGATGGATTTCTATCAAATTTTAACAAACATTCATTGTCCCCTGAGGATGAATCCCACTGAGTTTGGTGATTCCCTAACTTTTCATCCAGCATCATCATTAGGTTGACATTTTAATTTGCCCCAAACTTTGGTTTATGACAAAATACCTGCAAAACTCCCTGCAGCCAACTCAAATGGGGGTAGGTAGTGCTATCTTGTGAAACTAGACAACCCAAAAGCATCCAAACATGTTGATAAAGCTTGTTGGGAAAGGGGGCTAAATAATATTCCAATGTTGAGCTTCATTTTAGTGAGGGGAAAACTGGCATGGCAATTTCCAGAGGGGTCCCTTGAACTCTCACCTCAAGTTATCTGAATGGAAATGAGTCTCCCCTAAACTTGAGAAGGCCTGTTTCCAGTAAATGTTCTGTTCGTGGCAATCAATGTACTCTTTCAAATCAAAGCTGCATATTTGTGTTTATAAGTACAGCCAGCCTATTTGTGAAATAATGAATCACCTAACATGTACAGATACATAGCACATTAACTGACTGTTGTGGAATTAAAACGTTTGCATTACCAGTATTAGTCTTTACATCAGATCATTAGTAATATTAACTGTAAAATAAAAAATCCAAAGTAGCCTTTATCAGTTTGCAATTCTTTAACTCTCATATTGAGATAGTTTTAAACCAGCTTTTATAGGCCTATAATAGCAGTCATGGCCATTGGTTTTGTTGAGCCACCACAATATTTAAAGAGGACCCTTCTTGCCAGCCCTTCAAAAATTTCTGGGGGTCGGCTTCATCTAGAGCAAATGTTAACATGCTAAACAGAGACAGTGAAAATGGACATTTACCAGCGAAACATCATTATGTTAACATCGACATTATGAGCAATGTTAGCATTTAGCTTAAAGCATTGCAAAGTGCAGCCTCACAGAGCCAATAACATGGCTGTGGATGTGTAAAACTAAAGAAGGCAAACTTCTAAAACCTGTCATATTGTCGAAGCAGCCGGGCAAGAAATGCACAGGGAAAATACAGCCAAAAAACAAAAGAAGCATGATTTAAATCTGTTAAAATAAAGAGGAGTACAGTTTTTTACATACCAGCTTTCAGGATGTGACAGGTTTTGATATTTCAGATCCCCAAAAGCATTGATGTTGGATACCCAGCACCAGTGCAGCTATGATTACTTTGACTCTTCATCCTTGTCACACCCAAGAGACACACTGTATCTCACTGATCACAGATGAAAGTAATGAGGTCTAAAATATAAATTTAAAAGAGAAGGTAACAGGAATTAAATGCTGAAATAAAACTGACAGGGAGTATGTCATGGGGGACTATGGGAAGGTCAAACGCAAAATAGTTTTACAGGAAAGTGAGGGTGGGAACCCTGAGTTTTTCTCTGGAAAGCAGGCAGACCTCACCAGAGACCCAGCTTGGATTGCGCGCGCGCGTGTGTGTGTGTTTCTGTTGATGAGAAGAGAAAGGGGGGTTGTTTGTGACTTCAGTTCAAGTCTTCCCGACAAGACAAAGCAAATGCCGCAGCAAACCAGAGCCAGAACCAGTCTCACACTGTCTCTGTTTGTCTCTGGGTGTCCTTCCCCCTCACTCTCTCTCTCTCTCTCTCTCTCTTTCTCTCTCCCTCTCTCTCTCTCTTTCTCTCTCTCTCTGTCTTGCATGCCTGCACACACACAGTAGAGAGAGGGAGAGGGGAGAGAGAGTGAGCCTCCCTCCCTTCTGCACATGTCCAATCTGTTGTTAATACAAAACAGGCTACCTCTCCGTCCAGCTTTTTCCAATTAGCCGACATTATATAACCCCCTCCTGACACATATAGGGACCATGGGAGGGAGCAACAATTACAGCCATGTGCGCACATACACATACACACGCACGCACGCATGCACACAGTGGATCGTGCATTTATTTATGTATACCAAATACAACTCCCCCTGGCCTGGCTCTACCCTGAGAACTGGAGGTTGTCATGGAAACTGTAGAATTCCCTAGGCAATGCACGAACCAGCTGGCACAGAGCGCTCAAGAGCGCGCACGAGTGGAAAAACAGAGCCAGGAATACAAGTAGATGGAGAGAACTTGAAAAACTTTCTTTTTTCCATCTCCTTACAAACGGGGTGTTAATCTGCCGCTCATATTCTGCAGACCCACATGCCTGATCTGAATGTAGCCACTGACTGGCGTTGTTGACTCAGTACAAAGGGATTAAAACAAAGCAGAACACAACTCAACAAGTTCACCCGCAGCAGACCAATGATAGCCTAAATAGCAGGGAATAACAGCATTTAAGGGAATTCACCTGTCGTCCTCAAAGTGAAAAATAAATGGCTGTTTTATAAATAAATATGCACTCGGTGATTACTTTCACTGTTGATTAATAACATGTAAGGAAATAGTGAAAGATGATCTCATCTACAGTTTCCTCACATAAGACAAAAGCAAGAAAATCCTAACAATTGAAAAGCTGGAGACAGAGGATATTTGTTTGTTTGTTTGTTTTTTTTTCTTAAAAAATAATTGAAATTGTTAATAATCAGCTATTTATCTATTTGTTTCAGCTAAAAAAGTACATAGGTGAAGGAATACATGACAAATAGACTTAAATTCAATATATATAGCCTCTCGGCAAATCGTAGTATGGAATTAGTAATTTAAGGATACTCACATGTATGGATGGACAAAGAAACAGAAACCTTATAATGTAATCCAGTGCAAACAATAACCCACATGGCCTCAACATGCACCACATATCAGCACCTCTTTGAAACACACTACACGATTATAAACTCAAGCATATGTTACAATGGCACTATTCTGCTGGGGTGAATGTAATACAGGTGCACCCAACAAGTGAAATAACAGATCTAATGTATTATTAACTTTTTTTATATTTACCCAGGAAGAGGCAGAGGAGGTCTAACCCCACCAGAAGTTTTCTTTTGGACAAAGCCGGACCAGTTATCTCTATGAGTTTCTTCCCAGTGCCGTTCTCCATCCCCATCCCTGCTGCGGCCAGGCTGCTCTTGTTGTCCGTCAGTTTGAGCTGGAGCTCCGCGCTGGACACGGCCACACCGGCGCTCTGCGGCCCAAATTTATCCAACATGACGATTGACTGCGGGTGGACGCTCGGAGTGAAAAACTTGTTGGCATCAGGAAGTTAGGAGCGCCCTTGGACTACTCATGTGCAGAGCTGCGGAGAGAGTGTAAGTGAGTCCACAAGTTGACACAGTACTTATGATGCTCCCCGGGGCACGTGGCGCCTCGCTGTCAAAGTACAGTGTCTTTTTTACGCATTTTTAATTTCATCACAGAGTCTGCGGGGCTCGCCCTGACTCGTTGCAGGGCATCCGTCACCTTGAAGATATGCACCACGGTGAAGCGGAAAACTTCTCAGTGGTTGCGCAATACACACTCAGAAGTCAGATCTGCCTCTCTCTCCCACTCCCAACTCTCTCTGAGCGCATTGCATAGGCTGCATGATTAGGGTGTGACTATAATTTCCACGAACACGAGAGGCAGAGCATGAAGTGCACGATGTATGTGTCATGGTGACGGTGGTTGACCAACTTGGATGTAATTTGAGAGATATTTCTCCATCACTATGATTCACCTTTCACCTTCATTTTCTCTGTAAGAATCCCATTCACAAAATCCAGAGTTGACCTGAGAACAATTTTACTACCCTAAACTCTTTACTGAGTAACTCAAAGATAGCCTGTAGTAGCCTAAGACACTAACATTTTTGCTATCAATAAATCGGATTCCTCTGATTCCAGCATTATTTCCGTCCTAAGCATTGTGGCATATAACCAACATTAAGGCTAGTTGTTGGTTACATGCCATGTACATCCAAATTCAACTTCAGAAACAATTATAGGCCAATATTCAGCCAGTACTTATACTTTCTGTCTGGTAATGCAGTTGGAAATATTGCTAATCCACTGATACATGCTTAAAAAATTGTTAATGAATAGAAATAATCAAATCAAGTAACTTGATCCAGATCCTCTACAGCTGTTTTCCAGGATGGAGGTTGTAATTCTAGTTTGTCAAATGGATTTTTCACAACCTGGCAACTCAAAAGTTTAAAGCTTAAAATTGATCTGTAAAGCTCTAATAAATTACTAGAGGAATATTCTGACATTTGAGAAAACCGGCTTATCCACACTTAGATGAAAAGATCAGTATTCCTCTCGTGTCTGTACTGTAAATATTAAGCTACAGCCCAGCCAGCAGCCAGTTAGCTTCTTAGCATTAAGAAAACAGGGAAACAACTCTGTCCAAATGTAAAAAAATCAGCTGATCATCAGTAGTTAAAGTGTGTCCTTCAAATGAAATTATATATATTTATATATATATATATATATATATATATATATATATATATATATATATATATATATATATATTTAAATGTAAAAGAAGGTTGTGGTTTTAACTGTGGTGAACTATTTCTTGGCTGGGCCCAGTAACTTCCAGGGATCTCCGCTGATGCCCAGTCAAGAAGTAATAAAGCTATTAATTACAAATTATAAACAGTTTAGAATAAAAATACCCTTAGGGCAAAGAGCTTTGCATTGGACACTACAAATTTAATTGTAATTTAATTTAATTTAAGTGTTGACTCACCCAGATCATTGATTTTACCGGAGGAAACACTGGAGAGTTTTGCCCTGGTAGATGCGAGGACACTTGGTCGAGTTTTCTCCCAAATAAAGCCCACAACCTGCCTCTTAGACCCAATTCCCACTCCATTTTTTAAAATGTTTCATGCATTCTTTGAGGAACAATTGTTATACATGGTGAATTGCTCTCTTCAGACGGGTGTCTTCCCCAACTCCTTTAAAACGGCGGTGGTGAAGCCCCTCCTGAAGAAGAGCAATTTAGATCCCAACATTTTTAATAATTATCGGCCTGTATCCAACTTACCATTTTTAAGTAAAATCGTGGAAAAACTTGTGTTTAACCAAGTAAATGACTTTTTAATCACAAATAACATTTTAGATAGGTGTCAGTCTGGTTTTAGGATGAACCACAGTACCGAGACGGCCCTTGTAAAGATTTTAAATGACATCAGGCTCAACTTAGATAACCATAAACTCACTGTCTTGGTACTACTGGATCTAACCGCCGCCTTCGATACAGTAGACCATCACATTTTATTAAATAGACTGAGGAACCTGGTCGGCCTCTCTGGTACTGTTCTGAACTGGTTTGACTCCTACCTCACAGATCGACACTTCTTTGTAAGTATGGATACATGTTCCTCAGGAATCCATGAGATAAAGTGTGGGGTTCCCCAAGGGTCAATTTTAGGCCCAACTCTTTTTAATCTGTACATGCTTCCCCTTGGGGATGTCATCAGGAGTCACGGCATCAGCTTTCATAGTTATGCTGACGATACTCAACTGTACATCGCTGTGTGTCCTGATGACACAGGGCCTATTGATGCCCTTTTTAACTGCATTTCAGACATAAAGTCATGGATGGCAGCAAATTTCCTACAGCTCAACCAGGACAAAACAGAGGTTTTAGTCATCGGTCCTGAAGGCCAGAAAGAGAAACTTTTACCAAAGTTACAGGCTTTTAGAACATCACAATCTGTAATAAATCTGGGTGTGATTTTTGACTCTGAGCTTACTTTTATCCCACACATCAAAAACACAACAAAAATTGGTTTTTATCATCTAAAGAATATAGCCAGAGTCCACCCGTTTCTCTCTCAGGCCAGCACGGAGGTACTGATGCATGCTTTTATCTCTTGTCATCTAGATTATTGTAATGCCCTGCTCTCTGGTCTTCCCAAAAACAGCATTTCCAATTTACAACTATTGCAAAACTCAGCCGCACGAGTGCTGACGAGGACCAGAGGGCGGGAGCACATTACACCGGTTTTAAAATCGCTTCATTGGCTCCCGGTGCGCTTCAGGATTGATTTTAAGGTTCTTTTACTTGTTTTTAAGTATCTCAAAGGTCTTGGGCCTTCTTACCTAACTGAGCTGCTTTTACCTTATCAACCCTCGCGGATCCTGAGGTCCTCCGGGCACTGGCCTTTTAACCATACCACAAGTTAGCTCTAAAAGAAATGGGGAGGCGGCTTTCAGTTACTATGGCCCCCGTCTGTGGAACAGCCTGCCGGAGAACCTCAGGATCACAGACAGTGTTGAGGTTTTTAAAAAGAGGCTCAAGACCCATCTTTTCAATCAGGCTTTTAACTAACTAACTAACTAACTAACTATTTATTTATTTATTTATTTATTCTACTTTTTTAATTTTATCTTATTCCACTTGTATTCTCTGTCTTATTTTACTGTTTTAGTCCCTTATGTTCTTAGCTTATATGTTCTTTACCTTATTTTATTGTGTTAGTTTTTAGCTCCAGTGTTTCCTCATCGGGGCCTACCGGACTGGGAGTTGTCTCTGGTCCACCATTGGGGGTGCTGTACCGTGGACTGTTTTGGCCCGGGTGGCTAGAGGGCTCGGCATCTTGGTGCGGGCACTCCTGTCCGCCCGGGTTGGGATGGTCTCTGTGGCGGCGCCCCAGCGGTGCTGGACCGTGACCTCTCTCAGTGAGGTTGGCCCCCAAAGGTAGTTTCTCCCTCGCCTCAGGTCTCAGTGCCTAGCCATGTCTCTCTAGCCATGTCTCTTTAGTAACAGCTGGTGTGTGTTGGTGTATGTGTGCGTGTGTGTGGGTGGTGAGGGGGGGTGTTCGGGTGCCTTTGCGAATAGTTGTGGGAATATCTACATGAATGTGTGTGTTTTGTTGCGTACGTATGTGGGGGTGGGAGGGTCAGGATGTCTGTATTTTTCTTGATTGTCTTTGATGTTTTTCATTTCTGTTATTGTTTTTAATCTCTGTTAGGCACTTTGTGTTACTCTTTGTATGAAAAGTGCCATACAAATTAAGATTTGATTGAATTGGGGGGGTTAAATAATGTAATAATAATTTAGGGCAGATTTACACCTATATTCTGATTTACTGTATAATTCATGTTATTACTACACTGTCCAAACATACACATTAAAGAGTACAAAGTGCCCATTAGCACAAAGTCATTTCAGTATCCAACAGACAAGCAGAAAACAAAGCAGAGGACTCAAAACAGAGCAGCCCTGTTCTGATTTATAACGTACTATATTGCCACCTAGTGTCCGCTGTAAGGTAGCTAAAATGACCTCGGGGCGAAGGTCAACATGTTGCCACCAATGCCAGGAGCTCATTGTTCTATGACGAATGTCATACTTCGGATGAAGAGAATTAAGTAAGTTAAAGGCCTTAGTATGGATGGCACAGCTCTAAGCTGGATGGCTTCTTACTATATTTGTCAGAAAGGGACAGGCAGGTTGAGGTTGATAGCAGAACATGTGAGCGAGTGGGAGTGGAAGGATTTTAGATGGAGCACAAAAGTTCCCAAGGAGTACATTGAATGTTAGAAACATTTTAAAAAAGTTTGAGCATCACCTCACCTCCTGCTTCATCCTGCTCGGTCTGGTACCATCTGATTCCATCTCACTTATACCATCAGCTCGAAGCATGCCCAATCCAGAATGCATCAGTGTTTTGGCTAATGTTTAAACTCAAATTGAAATACAGTGCAGCTTTTCTCTTGTTTTGAAGCAAGTGGGGAACAATTTGAGTGGAGAAGAGAGAAGTCTGAGTTGAGCGCAGAGTGGCCTGGAGCTGGTGGGCTCTCTGGCCCTCCAACCAGAGCACCAACTTGCTCTGGGCAGTTGGGCCAGTGGTTGAAGAACATGTTGGGGTGCCCCAGAGCGGTGTGCTGGGTCCCCTGATTTTTTGTCACTGTGTAATCACTTGAAAACAGCTTGTGTTAGCACTTTATTCTAATATGCAGATAACTCAGCTATACTTAACACATGAAGATAATCACAGAAAACAGGAATATTAGTTCATGAGCCAAGGAGAGTAAAGATGTGTCTATGTAGACGCTATGCTTATACTATACGTCTGCAATGCTGAGTTTATTTTATTTGGTTCAAAGCCAGTTTTAAATAAGGACTCTGCACTGGCTATTAATAATAAAGAGGAATTTATTACATTGAAGTCCTCTGTTTGTGACATGGGTTGCATCCTTGACAGGAACTTAAGGTGAGCTTTTGTGGCCTTGACGGTTTGCGGCAAGGTAAAAGCAAGAACAAGATAACCAGACAGTAGGGCTACATTAGGATAGTGCCATTTGCCTGCACTTTTAGTTCAGCCTTAAAATTGTAACTTCAAGCACTCTCACTAAAACAAATTAGTGAGAGCAGTGCTAGAGCTGAATCATGAGAGTCATTTGGGTCTCAGTTCTTTCAGCTCCAGTGGCTCCCAGTTTAGCATAGAGCTTGTCATATCCAACTTAATGTGGTCCATAGGATCTTAAATGGAAGAGCCCCTAGTTACTTCAACAATTTATTTATAAAGTTAGAAGGTCATAATTACACCACCTCAGCTAGCGTAGCTAACCCCAACTTTTAGCAATTCAAAATCAGGAAGGTTTCTTTCATCCATGCTGGTGCTACGGCGTGGAACAAACTGCCTTGTGTAATAAAGGACACGGAGAACCCACAAACCTTTAAGAAAACTGTCATACAGAGGCTACTAGACAACATTTCAAAATAAGGTCATAGTCATTTTAATAGACTGAAGTCATTCTTTTTTTTTATTTCACATACTGTATATATATTATCATATTTTTATTGGCACATTTATCTGTAAGTGGATTGTTGTGCTGGGATGTGAGACGTTGTGGTCTTTTATCTGCGGCTTTGAATGTTGAAAGGCTGTCTCCATCTTATTGTGAAGAGGACAGACTGATGGAACAACAGGGACCATGATGGAAGTAAGTCCTGGACTTTGTCATGTTATCCCTGATAAAAAATGCTTGCTAAGAAATGGGACACAATAAATATTATTATTATTATTATTATTATTATTATTATTATTATTATTATTATTATTATTATTATTATTGTTGTTGTTATTATTAATAATAATAATAATAACAACAACAATAATAATAATCATAATAATAAATTGGATTTATATAGCGTCTTTCTTGAACTCAAGGCCACGTTACAAACAAAAAACCAAAACGAAAAGTCGAAAAGAAGAAGGTGGGGGGCTAGGAATTGGCAGAGGAGAAGAGATGGATTTTGAGGCGGGACTGAAAGACGGCGAGGGACTCAGAGTCCCAGATCTGTTGGGGGAGGGAGTTCCAGAGTGTGGGAGCAGCCCTGCAGAAGGCTCTGTCCCAAGAAGTGGACCCATGGATTTATGGGTGGAGAGGAGATTTGCGGAGGCTGATCTGAGGGACTGTGAGGGTTGGTAAGGGGAGAGGAGGGCAGTGAGGTAAGGGGGGGTCAGAAGGTGAAGGGCTTTGAAGGTGAGGACCAGGATCTTTAAGGTAATCCAATGGGAGACAGGGAGCCAGTGAAGGTGTTTTAAGACAGGGGTGATGTAGTGCCAAGATTTGGTGCAGGTGAGGAGTCGGCCAGCTGGGTTCTGGACTAGTTGGAGTCTATTGATGGAAGTGGAGCTGATGCCATAAAGGAGTGAGTTGCAGTTAAAGAAAATTGTGATATATCTCTGTGGGTTCCTTTATTTAGCAGTTCAGGAATAAAACTGAGAGACTGGAAAGGTTTTGTAGTATAACTCAATATAATACAAGGTACAAGGTAACATTATTGTCATTTTTCTTAAACGTAGTGTAAGAAGAAATGAAATTTTAAGGTGATCCTTAATCCTGCTACATCTTTTGGCGTCGAAGTTGAGGAGTCTCACAGCCTGGGGAAAGAAGCTGCTCTGTAGTCTGGTGGTTCTGCAGCGGATACTTCTGTATCTTTTCCCAGATGGCAGCAGGGTGAACAGACTGTGGCTGCTGTCTTTCAGTGTCCTTTGTGCTCTGTGCAGACGCCTCACTTCACCGAGGTCACTGATGCTCTGTACATGGAAACCAGTGATGTTTTGGGCAGTTTTAATCACCCGCTGTAGAGCCTTCCTGTCCCGGGCCGTGCACGAACCATGCCAGTTTGTGATGTTTCCAGTCTGTATGCTTTCTACTGCTCCTCTGTAGAAGTTAACCAGGATCTTGCTCTGGAATTCAGCCTTTCTAAGTTTTGTAGGAAGTAGAGCCTTTTCTGTGCTTTTTTAATCTGGGTGGTGATGTGTGACGACAAAGATATGTTCTCAGTGTTAGTAAATCCAAGGAACCTATAGCTGTTCACCTGCTCCGCCTCAGCTCCACTCATGTAGACAGAGGTGTGTGTCTTTCCTTCTTTTTTAAAATCAGCAATCAGCTCCTTGGTTTTACTGACGTTGAGCAGTAGGTTGTTCTCTGTGCACCACTCTGCAAGATTATTGATTTCCTCCCGGTATGAACTCTCATCGTTGTTTGTAATACGGCCAATCATGGTTAATGGCGGGGAAGACTGTGTTTGCAGCTGTTTTGACTGTGAAATTGCAGTCCACAACATTTAGGACTAATGGCTTCTTTGCTGTAGGGGGCAGCAAAAGCACTGAGGGAGCTTTCATTTGTCTCCTCTGCGGTTGGTGAGCAATTCTTGTTTCATTTCTATACTAGAGGAAATTAGAAAGAGAGCACAAGAGGGACAGAAAGAGAGAGAGGGAACGAAAGAGAGTTAAGTACTTGTACTTTGGTAATTTTGAAGTGAAAACAGAGGCAGCGACTTCCCTTTGAGAAAGCCCAGCACATCACGATGGTGGGTTTTATTTTTGTCAGAAAGGCCCAAACGTAATGCTGAGAAAACCCGACTATGGATACAAAAACTGCAAGTGTTTGTGCACACCGTGTTTGTGTGTGTGTAAGGTTATAGATTTTTAATTACAGTAACTGATTGCCTCAGGTCAGCCATTAAAAAAATGACGCAGTTTCTGTCCAGCTTCTTTCCAGTGTTTCATCATTTCGTCAGCCTTAGGAAATATGTCACCATTTATGAAATAATAACATTCTTCTGTATGACACATTACAGCAGCTGGCTGAGTAATGCCGTATGTCACGTCCCTTGATGACAGGTGGAAAAGCAGTGGCCTGGGAGAACTCTTGATTTGTTGTACTAACAGGTTGATAAACTACATCAGCAGTCCAATATATTGAATGTATAAGCACTGTGTACTGGCAATGAAAGCATGTCCTGATAATCAGATATGCTGTTAGTTTTGGGTAAGGTTTAGCTGTCATGAAAAAATCTGGAAACTTTTGAGGAATTTATCTGTGTGTGTGGTCTTGCCTGGTGGTGTGCTTATGTTTGAACAATTGTTGTTAGTTTCATTAGGGAACAGAAGACATGGGTTTTTGCCCTGCAGGAGCATTTCACCTTCTGCTGACTGTATGTCATACTTGTAATGTTATACGCTAAAATTCTCATTTTCTCTGTTTCATGTTGACTTCCCCTTCTCAGTCCTCCCACACAGAAACAGTCCCCACATTCTTTCCCATCATACCCACTGCCTTTTCTCACTTGTCATTCCTCATGACATTCTAAAAAGTGCAGCATTTTTTTGGCAATTTGCATGTCTGCATGGGTTAAATTATGTTTTATGAGAACATTAAATTTTGTGGGAAGTCGATTTTGTTGCAGTGTCTCACACAATGTCTCAATGTGCTTTACATCTACCTGACCAGGCCAAACTCTCTAAGGAGATGAAAGAAAAGCACCCCCCCACACACACACACACACAAAACCGAAGCACGGGAGGGGAAAACATTGTAGAAACCTCAGAAGAGGAAATTTAAAGAGTGGTTCTCCCCCTCTCGATAGGACCCATACTTGAGATAGGAAAGTGGAAATTAGATAACATGAAAACAAAGTTGAAACAGAGAATGAATCTGTAACACCTAATAGCTTAGAGGCATGCAGTGTGATGGAGGGTGTCAGAGCAGGAAACCTGGTGGAACTGGATCAGGCTAACCTAAAATATACTGCCCTTGTAATACCAGTGCCTCCAGGTACTTAAGTACACCACACAAGTAAATGTACTCAGTTGCTTTCCATCTCTTTACATTGCTTGAAAGAGTAAATTTATATGGTAATAAGAAACATTCTTGTTGCAGTATACCTTCAGCCAAATAAGCATTACAATATATCAAGTTAAAAAAGATTATAAGCATGAAATATATCACACAAAAAACAAACACTGTATAAATATATATACCATTAACAGTACTGACACATTATCATTGTTGTAGACAGAGTCGGCTCTGACTGGTTGTTTTTGTTCCCGTGCAATAAGGCCATTATACATATGCGACAAGGCAATAGAGTAGGCAGAGGAGTATAATATTTTCACAGAGAAGCATTATTTTTTTCACAGATTATGGTGTTGTTTTTTTTTACTAAAAGTTACCTTTAACTATAATTAGCAGTTAGTTATAGTTAACTATAGCTTTAATGCGTTGCAGTTGTTATTCTGAATAGGCCAAAAATGACACATACTCATGTTGTACTCATAGTCATTACATGCAAATTTTTCAAGATGAATCCCTTAATACAGATTTTATGGTTACATGTTTGATTCTTTTGCAACTTAAATAATGAATATTCTTTACCACTTAAGAAGTAGCAATACCAAATTTCTTTTTATAGATGGTGATAATTCATTACAATAATTACTTCCTGAGGAACAAAACCAAATAAAAATAACTATAATTTACCTGGATGGATGTAATTATTGCTAAGTTGCTCAACATTGTTGTAACTGCATGTTTTATGTGAACAACTGCAACCCAACCTTATATTACACAGAAAAGTCTATAAAAATGTATAACTGCATTTCTCCCATATGCCAGTCGTGTCCATAGTCTGTTACAATAGGCCCCCAGACCAATATTAAAGGGCCCTCGGCTTGTCCTCCAAAATATACTATATGATTAACACAGTATTGGTTAATCAAGCAAGATCACTTTGCCTTTTTTTTTAAATGTACTTCAAGATGGCAGGACTATTGTACAGTTTGTAGACATGCACCGAGAGGGAATCATGCAGGCCGAACTAATGCGTTTTCATAAACAGATGTTAAACAAGCAAGCTAACAATTACCTAGCACCAGATATTTTCTCTTAGGTAACAGACATGATTTTTTTTTTAAACTTTTAAAAAAGCAAGAAACAGCTGCCCCAGTTGGACAGTTGGACACCCTTCATTTAGGGGAAGACTATTTTCTCACTTGGATTCAGGGTCCCATCAAAAGACAATAAAACATGTTTTTTACTTGGTGAGGACTTGAAATTTCAAGAGCATAGACAAGAATATTGCAATAACTGCTTATTGCTTAATAATTTCCTGCTATACAGCAGCATTGCAGCACTGGTTCCCGAAACAAATACATATATATAAATAGAGCAGGCTACTGATGAATGACAAACCTTTGATCCTGGCAGTCATGTGAACAGTATTTGACACGTACTACCCAACAGACCACTCACCCCTCATGGCAACAGCACTTCCCAATGGCAGTTCCCCCATAGCAGGACAATATGCCAACCCAAACTGCAGAAATTCTTTGAAAATGGCCCAAGGACATGACAAAGAGCTCAAGGTTTCACTTTGACCTCCAAATTCCCCAGATCCCAATCTGATCAAACATCCATGGGACATGCTGGTGCCACAGAGGTACCCCCGATCCGTGGTGGGACCTCCTTGGATTGCACTCTGCTCTGACCTGTCGAGGCATAGACAGAGGAACTCTGGTGGTGTCGTGTGTGGCATCAGGGCGTTGGAGCTAGATCCGTTTAGTCCTGTGGGTTGCAAGGTGGCGTACCAGTGTGTCGCTGGTTGGTGTGAGTCAAGTGGCATCCACATGAATACCAGGACCCAGGGTTTCCCTGCAGAACATTGCACTGTAACGAGATGATCAGTCTTCACCAGTGGTTTTAACGTTGCGACAGATCAAGGTACTATGGCTTCACCATTTGTACATATCTACAGAAAATCCATGATGTTACTGTTTTGTCATAGTCAAATGATTGGTGTCAGCTTTTACATGTGTAGCTTTCACAGCAGAAAAGTCAGCTCATAGCGTAAACGCATCTCTCGGCCAGTGACAGTCACTTCCCATCTTGTGTCTATCTTTATGTAACCAAGCACTTCCCTTTCAGAAACAGCCACAAACATTCCCTTGACATTTCTGTCTTTGCAAACTGTGCGGATCTGATCAGCTGGTCATGTTGTGATCAGTATGGAGCTTTTGGGTATGACCCCCAAAAACCCCAGTGTAAACTCTCCTGTAGGAGGTCAGGAGCTGTGTGGATCATCAACTGATGCAGCAGGGGAAGCCCTGACCTATCAATTACACCAGTTGCACCGTAACCCAAGTGATTCGTGACTTGCTGAATCTTACAGTAAAAAATAACCAAAGCTTAAAAGTCCAGTCAAGGCATTTGCTCTGCTTACTTGGAAGAAATGTACAGACTCAAAATGCATTTATTCATTTATTAATTTACAGTTTAAGCGTTACCAGTGATCTCTCTCACTGCATGTTGTCTGCACTGATCCAAACACATCAAGACAAGTCTACAGCCATGCTAGCAGCTTTGTGAGGTTGTACTTAGAAACACCTAGCATTTTCCAATAAGCATAAACACATAGTACAACTGATGCTGATGGGAACTGACTGCAACTTTGTTTCAACATGCTGAATCAGCCAAAAAACAGATGACAAGGGCTGATTTGTGCCAATGGTGTGGGACACAGCACAAAAGCATTAGGGCAACAGACACTCACCGACGGCTCGACATCGACATTGTCCATCCTGGGAGAGGGATCCCTCCTCAGATGCTCTTCCTGAGGTTTCTACCATTTTTTACCCCCAGGTTTTTTTTTTTGGGGGGGGGGGGTTCCTTTAATCATTGCAAGGGTCTAAGGATAGAGGGCTGTGATTTGTGATAATGGGCTTTATTGATAAAAATGACTTGACTTGAATCGACAGTGGCTCACTGTCGGCATGGTGTGTCAGGGCCATAACAGGTATTTGGATATGAACAAAACTATTCTAGACTTCAAATTGTGACCTGGTGATGATGCTAGATGAAAAGAATTATCAGAATTATTAATTCATTTTAGTAGGGGCATGTGCCCCTTCAAGGAAATCCATTCAGTAAAAACATTTCACTGAAAGCCACAACTATCAGTCTCCTGGTGGAACTGGAGAAAAACTCAGGGGTTGATATAAAGTGGAGGGACACATTGTCTTGTTGACCCTGGGCTGGTCTACTTTTAAGCTATCAGTTGAAAGGCTTTTGTCACTGTCAGTATTCTCATTGATCATTTTTTTGCCACAGTTCCCCTCTTACAAAAATTGAAGGTGTCACACTTGAGGGCATTAATCTGCTGCTAAAACAGCTGCTACTCTTCTGTGAAGGCTTTTGAACCCATCGACAGGGATTTGTTCCCATTCAGCCACAACAGCATTAGTAAGGTCTGGCTGATGCTGACTGATAGAGCCTGGCATTACAATTCATCTGAAAGGTGTTGAATGGGTTTAGATCAGGGCTCTGTGAAGTTGCAGGCCAGTCAAGTTTCTGCTCACCACACTGAGAAAAACATTTCTTTTTGGACCTTACTTTGTGCACAGGGGCAGTATCAAGTTCAAATGCCTTCATCCAGACTTTTGCTTCAAACCTAGAAGCAAACTGTTGCCCTAAATCATTGTATGATGCAGCTTTTTAGGAGCAGTGTCTTGACTTTAGTAACATGTAGAATTGCAGATTGCAGCCAGCTGAAACTGAGAATTCCTTCAGTAGGCTATTCATGGTTCAGGAGGTCTTTTCCTCTCCGTAACTTCTGGAGCTGGTGGGTCAAACTGGTAAAAACACTGTAAAAAGCAGTTCAGATCACTGGTTTCCTTGTGCTGTTCAGTTTGTTGGGGTTGCTTCTTATTGAGGGGATAAAAATGTGAACAGTCCTGTCTAGGGCCAATGTTTGGTTTGTCTGTTCAGGGCTGCTGTAGAAATGTGATGCAACATTGCAGACTGGACAAGGACCCACTCCCTATGTAGATATACACAGCTCATTCTGAGGTAACTAAAACACAAATATTCTACTTTTGAGATAATTGTACGCACAGAAAGTGTATTCTATTATATTGCATTTCTGCCAATATGTCCCTCTAAATCCTACACGTTGGACCTTTAAGAAATCCCTCAATTCGAGCTAACGGACTTTGCCGAACCATGAAAAACAGCACAAGAACAAAAGTAGGTAACACTTAGTTTGGATGATCCAACTACAGACAGTCTATGGAGTATTTGTAACATTTCAGCAGCTTATTAGTTGATATTTAAAAATTTATGTTTTGCTTCATTTGCAGATGTCTATTTAGAGTATATGTAAAAATGTACAAAATATTCTCAGAACAGTTTATTTCAACTTCAACTATTCACTCAGCCTAATTGTTACAAATACTCTATAGATAAACATCTACAAACCAAGCAAAGCAATTGAATGGTTGAATCTTAGTTAATAAGGTGTTGGAATGTTACAAATAGTCTCTAAACTATCAGTAGGCAGACTCTTTAACTCTTACCCAAAAGTACCTAAAAGGTATGTGGTAAAAATGTGTCAAAATATTTTTAGCCACGCAAAAATGTCCCTGACGTGACTGTGATGCAAGGTGATGTAATTCTACATCACAACACTTATAGCCTACAGTCACATGCTCAGTTCCAAAACTGCAACTACTGCTTTTCTGTTTTCATGATGAGCACTCATATGAAATGTACAAAAATGGAGACACAATCTGCTTACTCAGCAAGTGTAAAAAAAAAAAACACTTAAAAATATGAAGAAATTATTGCTACTTAATTAAAAATGTCAAGTCTAACATAGCTTCCAGCATGTTAATGTGACTGACTTTATGCAACACCAATAACTTATTTTCCATCTTTTGCTCTCTAATATGAGCATTTAAATAGTGAAACACTTGTTTGGAAACAGCTCTCCCTCTATTCTCCTTTCCCTCTCAGTGTTGAGCCCCCCCCCCCCCCCACACACACACACACACCCACACACCATGTGGGGAATTCCCGTGCATCAGCCTCCTTTAAACTGTACTACTTATGGGTTGCTGTAATGTCTTGGGATACCTGTTGCTCCAGCTCCTCCGGCCTGTTCACACCCACCTCACTCTTCCTCAGTCAAGTGCAGTTCACTTCAGTTCATTTCAAAAGGCTTTATTGACAAGACATTTGACATGCATTCCCAAAGCACAATTACAATTAAAACACAGTCAATGAAATAAACAACAGATCACATGAATAACAATAGAGAACAATAGATAATTAAACCACCAAAGAAAATAGAATATAATATTTATACAATACATACTGTATTTAGACATACATATATGATACATATCGCAAATGTTTACGTGTGCGTATGCGTAATACTATGTTTGTATAAGATTGTAAGATATCGCTCTCTCTCGCACACACACGAAATGCATTGGGGGATTTCTGTTTGTTTTTGCACAACTGTAAAACCCACGCTCTGATTTGTTCGTCAGTTGGCACGTGGTTATGCCAAAGTTACGCCAGGTATATAAAGGTGGAGTTTTGACACTTGCAGCTTTCTTTAGCTCGATGATGAAACAGTCTTTACAATTGCCTCACCCTATCCCATTACATCCCACACGTGCGGGCGCGCACACTCCTGTCACTCCTTATGCCCAAAGAAACTTTTCCAATAAGACCATTGAGTCCAAATTCAAATTTGTGTTTCATTATCTCCATTGTGGCACTTTTGCCAGACGTGTTGAGTTTCAGAGTGGAGAGGGAAATGTGAGCCTGTGTTTGACTGAGTCGGAAGGCAGTGAAGCTATAGAGGATGCTGCAGCGTTTTCGCACCTATTTGTTTTCCACCGCACGCGCTGTCTGAAGGGCTCAGTTGCGCAATCGCAGAGACAGTTGCGGAAAGTCTGCTAGTTTTCTCACCTCGCGTTCATGCCGCGAGGAAGGCGGGCGTGTGTGGAGAGGGAAATCCATGACTTCCGCGTTTTTCCTCCCTGTCTGAAACCGTGTGCACAGCAGGCTATAAAAAGCCATCATGGTGCTCGTCTCACATACTCGACATTCACATTAAGACGCAGAGTGGGCTGTGTGATATCAAGAGGACTGTTTTGTGGCTGTAAACCACTGAACATCTGGAGCTGTACAACTTTTCAAGTCTTTTATTCGCTCTAAACTGGACGGCGAGGACAACCTCTCTGAAGCTCAGGCATCAAACTGCCAATTAATGGGACAGCAAGATAAAGAAATGGACATTGAGTCTCTCCAGAAGAGCGGCCGCCGCCGTAGAAACTGCCTGGACGTTTTTCTCGTCGTTTCAGTCATTATTCTTTTCGTGGCGGTGACAGCTGTGGCTGCCGGCGGAGTGATGGTTGTGATGGAGCTGCGGTCCAAACTGGAGCCCCCACGTCCGCCTTTTGAGTTTCAGACCTCAGAGCTGACAGGAGACAACCCTAACCCAACATACAAGGTAAAGAAATGGTAGTTATCATTACAGTCTGAATGATTTACTCTTTTTGTTTACACTTTTAAAACTTTGAGCCACCCTGTGCACATTTTAACCCACTTTATCTTTTCACCTTTTGTCAACAGATGGAGAACTTTGCCTATCTTGAAGCCACCTCATGTAAGTCTACTTTTCCTTACTAAAAGCAGACATTTAACAACATTGTGTTTAGGGATAAACTCAAAATATCATATGGAGTAAGGATAATGCCATCATGTAGATTTTTTTTTGTCCTTTCCATGAACAAAGTGCAATGTCCAAAATTTAAAGATATAAAGATCCTTCAATTGCATCACTAAAATGACATTAAGAAGAGTTTGTATAGTTTTTACGTCTGCAAAATCATGCCAGATTTCAGGCAGGATAACACCACAAAGGAATGCAACCATTTAACCTGTTGTTACACAGTGTGAATGTCATCTAAATAAGATGTGTTTGTCTCCTCCTGCAGGCCAGTTAAAAACCTCCACCATGGAGTGGGCTCCAGTCCACTACGGTGCTGGGAATTCTGTGGGAAGCAACTTCGTGTTTGACCAGGAGCAGCATTCCCTTATGCCTGTAAGAGAGGGGACCTACTTCATATATGTTGAGCTCAACCTCACCTGCACCTCTACCTGCAATGCTGGCGTCCTCAGCATACGTGTGGCCGATGATATGGCCGATAAGCTTACCTGTGAGGTGGATCTTCCAGCTCATACAAGACATGTGAGCAGGAAGTGCTGGACAGTGAGCCAGCTGGATGGGCAGAAACTGATCGCTCAGCTGTCTGTACCAAATGAGGGCCTCCAAAACTGGAAGCTGGAGATGAGTGGCTCAGGATTAGGGATGTTCCACGTGGACTAATATGGAATCTGCAGAGCTGCTTCCATCATCAAGATGCAGATCCGGCCATGACCTTTGGGCTGTGACTAAAGAACAATACCAGCATGTGCTTTCTTTAAGTACAAGTGGTGAAAATGGGTATTTGCCAAAACCATTTTCAAAGCTATGATTAGATTTGCATACTAAAAGTGCAAGACGATGAAGCTCAGCAGGACTTTAAGGTGGAATCTGAAGAGAAGTTGCATTTACGATGATGCAAACAGCATATGGAAAAGACTGGACACTCATTCTGTGTAAATATGTATATGTTACTCTGTATCTGATATATTTATTTGATATGAAACTATTTATGTATCTATATTTATATTTTTATAGACATTTATTTTGATGTAGATATCACTACATTAGTGTTGATGTGCAATACACTGCAAGTCTAATCAGCCTACCAGTAGCTCTGTTTTCATTTTATAAATGACTAGGGGCATAAAGTTGAGGCTTTCAAAAAATGTGATTGTTATTGTGCTCCATAACTCCAACAACCTCCTTAGGACCCTCATTTATCCGATGTTGTTAAAGTCATTTTATCTCTTCTGGCAAATGATGAGTAACAGCAACATCCCATGAAAATGATCCTTCTGTAATCAAAACATGACCAGAATAACTGAAATATCTGTAACGTGAACTTGTCAATTAAGAAAATGTTTTGTGTTTGAAAGATATTTAAGTCCTGTGGACAAACTACAAACTGTTGAATGTATTTTATCGGAATCCATATTAAACGTGGATATGAACACTGAGATCACCTTGGTGTGAGAAGTAGAAAATGACGAGTGTGAAAGTGATTGTGACAAAGTTTTGTGCGGAATATAGGTAAGGGAAAGTTCCGTGCTGTTACGCAGCACATACCGGGAACTGCATGTACATCACTTCCTGTTTATTTACCATACAGAGTGGTTTAGAAAAAAAAACTGTGGGCCAGCAAACAAACACAATTATACCTCCACTGTGATCTGAACTTAAGTGAAACAAATATCACCCTCTATTATGATACACGAGTTACAGCTTTTATTTTGTCAGTGCACTCGAGACATGCTCAAATATCTAAGGGGAATTACAACATGCAATTTGTTTAATCAGATCATTACTTTTGAAAAGTGTGTGTAGTTTGCGCTTTTCAAAATTTCTTTATTTTCTTTATTTTCTTCATGGTGACGCACTCTTCAAAACTATTGATTCCCGAACTGAGAAACGAAAGAACAATTCATCGTTCACATTCAAAGCTACACATCAGTGGTCTAAAAGTGAATTTAGATCCTTTACTTAAAACTGCTACAATCAGTTTTTATTATAATGGTGCATCAAATGACATTTTGAAAATGGTCAGTCATGATGATGAACCTACAGAGAATTATCAATCATCTTCAAAGCTCTTTGTAGAGCTTTTTGGAGAATTTCAGCTGTTAGTTCAGCTTTGGCTCACTGCACTGCTCACGCTGTGTCACTTCCAGCCATAGCAGGCAGCTCTTTTTAATGGCAAAGCCCTAAAACCCCACTGTTTACTACCTGCTCAGCACGAAACAGCAGACTGATACTACTGGCATCTAGTTGGTGGACATGGTGCAGCATTTTGCAGCTAAAGAGCTCCATATTTCCCTCACAGCGTGGTAGAGACCAAAAACAGGGCTAAAAGGAAGGAATTATTAGACTTGCATTCATCAGGTGAACACAACTTTAAATAAATCACAATGTTGAAAGTGTTTGCCAACAAGTTAGATTTATCAGCTTGAAGGTGATGAGATATCAGTGTTGCATCACTGAAGGTTAAAAGCTTCCCCGTGGAGTGTTTGACCTTTAGTGGTGCTATACAGGCACTTTTTATAGGTCCTTTTGTTTGTTTGTTTGTTTGTTTGTTTGTTTGTCTGTACGTGGACATGCACACTGATGCAATTCACATCATGGTTTCCCACTAATCAACAGATTTGCAGGCACACGCACCACAAGCTAGTAAACATGGACACAACCAATGTATTACTGAAATTCTTGAAAATTGCAAGCAAATTATTTATTTATTTTTCCTTCAGTAGAAGAAATTTTAGGGGACATAAAGATAAGAAAAGCACATTTTTTAGTGAAGTGGGACTTAAAAATCATGCTGTCAACATGTTTTGTTTTTTCTTCTTTCCTCATTTGATGGCACATCCCTGTTTTTTTTTCTGCGGTGGACTGAATTGCACGTGCAAGTGATGTGCACCCATGCAATGTACAGTAAACCCCAACTACACCCAAACTAATCAACAGTTTTATGCATAAATACAGCTTAATCTAGAAAAATGCATCATTTTTCATGAGCTAAATATGTAATGTATGCACAATCTGAATCTTCAAAGTAAATAACTACAGTTGGTAAATGAATTTAATGGACTAAAAAATGCAGTGCTTCTAGTGCAGTAGACATATAAAGTGGCTCAAGACAGACAAAGCAAAACACAAGTACCTAAAAACTGCACTTAATACAGTACTTGAGTAAATAAACTTGATACCTTCAAACGGTGCAAATATTGAGCAACAACAACAACATGAGGATTTTTAGGTGCAAAGTCTTCATGCTCAAGCTGCAGGAGCAGTATTTTGTTGTGTGTTTGTTTCACTCAGACACACAGACGCTTATCTGCGTTGCAGAGCAGGAAATGACCCAAATGTCTCTGCTGCATCTGAGGTCAGTCTTTCCACTTGTACATTTAGTTACCTACCTGTGTATTTCTCTACATGGTTTCCGGTGTCTTCACACTACTCTCATGCATTTGTTGAGACTTGCATTTTTGCGTTTCTTTTTCCACCCTAATTCCATGGCAGAATTCCTGTGTTAGTTGCTGAAACTCTCCTTTACTTGTCATCTCTGTACCTTCTGTACATGTCTTTTTTTCCAATTTGACGCTGCTGCGATGGCTGCAAAACTTTCCCCTGAGTGCACAGTGAGAATCGCCGAGTCAGCAACACCGACCTCAGCAGCTCTTCCTCTCCATCCTCTCCTCAGTGCATCCTTACTTAACCACATCCTTCACCTCTCTCTCACACACACACACACACACACACACACACACATACATACAGGCGTTTCTATATGTATGTATCTGTAAATCAGCTTTGTGGTTTGTTTCAGTGTGCTTAAACCATTCAGGCTGCTTCCAGAAAAAAAAATTGTTCTGATTCTACTACAGATTGTTTTAAAAACATTTTCTCATTAATTTTATCTGTCCAGGATATGACCTTATCTGGAAATGATGCCATCTCACATTTTGTTTGATAAGACACTATATTTTATTCACACAACAAAATATTCAACAAACAATTCATAGGAATATATAACCTGAATATCAGGTACTTTTTATGATATCACAACTATTTGTTGCTCTTTCATGAGAGATTGAAATACATTCAATGAGTACAGTATAATTTAAATTATATATATTGTATATATTAGATATATAAAATTCACCACAACACGTAGAGTACATTAACACAGAGTGTGTGATCTGGGACATAGGTATTATTGCAGCATCTTGCCTGGAAATATCAAATACGCCCCCATGAGATTGTCTTTAGGTCCTGGACGCAGCTTATTAATATCCTCCAATGTGACAAAAATTTTGTCTCCCCTCTGCAGGTGGAAGATCCCAGCCAGGAAACTGTTCCACAGATCTTCCTCTCTCGGAGGCGTTGTACTCAAGTGTTCCCGGGTCAAGCAGCGGTTACTGGAGAAAACATGGCCGAAATTTCAGAGAGCAAACTTACCACAACAAAATAAAGACAGCACTGATTTCAACTTGCACTGGAATCAACAGAAGCAGAGATACAAACATGGTTGCCCCCAAACTAAGCACTTGTGAGCACATGTGCAGTGACGGAGGAAGGAGGTAAGGAGGTAAGGAGGTTAGGAGGTAAGGACGGGTGCACTGACAAACCTTTTTGATCTCATTAGTTCTAATGGTTTGTCATAGGCGCTTGTGTCTCTCATGACCTTATGCTGGATGAGTGAACACTCCTCTGTAGCATCCAATGTCAGTTTAGAATAGATGTAGTAGTAACCCTCCTGCTGAACCACCAAATGGCCATTGTCATAGCTCATGTTGTAGGTGATGGCATCGCCATGTATGTTTTCCCACAACACCACGTTGTTTGCCCCTTTAGGAGTATTGGATCCTGGGATTAAGACAAGAGAGGAGAGAGGGAAGTTGTGGGGGAGTTGTTGTAAATGAAGAAAACAAAGTAGATTAGTTGACAATACTTTGGGTGTTGAGGGCTCTTACCTGTGAGTTGAGCAAAGGGCCTCTGCTGGACCTGCTCCCGAAGTGGTTTCACTGTGGGAATCTCATTGGACTCTGTTCAAGAAAGCAGGTTCAACCAATCAATCAATGTAAAACCTCTTGCAGAGGCAACATTCATTCATACATTACATGTTTGTGACTCATCGTAATCGGTTATGTAACAGAGAATAACTTGATACCTTTGTGTCCCCCTTGACCCATTTTGGGGCCACCCTGAAACAGAAAAAAAGAAGGTGTTAAAGGGATCCTTTGCTGACTTTCATCAATCTGTGTCTCAAAACAATGTGTGAAATACTTATTCAAAGCTGAAAACTCAACAACAATAACAACAGAAAACAGGCTGTGGGACAGTGTAACCTGTGACTCAGCACCCAAAAATATGCATCCTCAACACCCACACTCACCTGCTGGGCAGATGCTTGGGGAGTGGACAGGTTGCGGCACAGAGGATGAGACTTACAGTTGGAAAATTCCTACAAGGAGGGAGGTAAAAAAAGAGGGTGAGAAATACAGGAGGAACACGTGGGTGAGTAACAAAATCTGTGAGTGCTTGCAAGCATGATGTCAAAAGTTCAAGATCACATAAGAACAGGAAGTGTCCTGCGTGGTGGAACCCAAAAGAAATGTACACACAAAGAAAGGCACACTGACATATGAGACCAAAAACTAAAAAAGACAATCAGGCCCTTATTTAAATTTTAAAAAAAATTAAAGAAGACACATTTTGAGATTGTTTTTCAAATCGAAATTGTTGCCTCAGCCTTGTGATATACAGGTAACATGAAAACAAAGTAATGTAGTGGATTTAATTCTGCCTTTTAAGTGAGCTATTGAGAAATCCAGTGACTATTAAAGGTATGAGAGTCATTTAGGGACACTGTACAGCCAATATTGGCTTAATTTTAACTGTAGTCTATATTACATAAGACGCAGAAGATACTACACAGTAGCAGCAGGTGTGTAATAAACAACATTGTGAAACTGTTGTAGAAAAGTGAAGTTAAAATGTGGGTTTGCACTAGAGAGGAAAGAAAGGGAAGTAGAACTTGAGAACGAGTCCATTTGGCACATTCGTCATTTTGAACCTCTAACTTAAAGAGAAAATGACCACCCACGTACAAACCAGTTTAGCTGTCCTGTAGTATCTGCTCATGACGTAGAGGAAAAGAGGGAAATTCACGATTAAAGGAATTTCCATGTGCTCCAAGCACAGAGGTTTCTCCCTTGAGACACACAAACATGAGCCTCACCTGAGTTTTTTCATACAGACTGTAGATGAAAAATCCCTCGACAACAAGTCCCAACAGGGCTAGTCCCACCAGTGGAAGAAGAAACTTCTGGCTTATTCTTGCCCATCTCTGTTTCCTTCCCCCGGGCACAGAGACATAGTTGGCTTGGCTGTCCACCACAAACACCTGGGGGCATGTAGCCACACCGGCCTCTGCCATCCCACCAGATCACACTTTGACTGGGATGCTAGGGGTCAAAGGGCCTGACGTGAGTGAGGAAGGGGTGCTGAAAGAGACAAAGTTATAGTTATGTAAAGCTGTAAAAAACGTGTTAGGAATGAGACAAGAAACAGACAGGATGAGAGAGAGACATGACACATACAGACAGGACTTCAGGAGTTTTGTCTACCAAGATTACATGCGATGCAACTAACTTCTGGGAAACAAATTTCTTCATATCCTGATTACTGCAAGACAAGACAGCCTCAACATGTTCAATATATTAAAAAAACATGTATGCTTTGTTCAAAGTAATTTAGAAAGTGATTACCTTGGATTTAAATATGCACCAGATTTTCCTCTGTAGATTAGTCAACCATCCAGCAGCACAGGGCAGACCACACACACTCCTGTCAAACTCCTTAGGGATACCAAATGGCATAAATGTTCTCAAATGCTTTAAATAAAATGAATAACATTCTCTGATATACCTCTGTGTAAGCTCACCTGTCTCACCTTCTGAGAAGAACAAAGTCCTTCCTCTGCACCACCGAGTACAGCTCTCTGTGCTCTTTCACCTCTTGTGTTTGCTCGCCTGCTGTCAGCTATCACTAATATTGCTCCCCAAGCAAGCTCATGTAAGGAGGAAATGAAGATGACACGGGGAAGAGAGAGAGTGAGTAGTGTGTGAGTGTTTGTGTGGGACACTCCCTGCAACTACTGAATATAATTATCATCCCTCAGCTGACACTTCCTTTTCTCTTTTGGCAATTTCTCACTCCTTGTGTGTCATGTTCTCCTAACACTTTTGGTTTGTTTGTCTCGGTGGCCTTTTTTTTTTTGTCAGTTTCTGAGAAACTTGCACAATCGTTTTGTCTTGCTGAGCCTTGCATTTGGCACCTTTTTTTTTAAACCTCACTGAAGTGTGTTGTTAAAAAAGTGGAGCTGGTTGTTGAGGCTGAGTTGAGGGGGGGTTCAAGTTGTTAAATTCACACTTGTACTTTTGACCACTGCTGCTACCACAGACTTGCATGTAAACGTCAACAGTCTTACTCATTTGTGCTCCAATACACCGATTGTCAAAGCTTATATTTACAAAGACCATCAAGTTATGACTTTTTTACACATTTTCCTTTATAAAAATAATTACGGGAACTTGTGGTTATTATCTCATTTCAGCAAAAACAACTTGCAGTGATTTAATATGACTAATTTGCTGCAGAGGATTGGAGACAGTGAAGAAGTGCAAGGAGGCCTCATGTAGCAACAGTGTCTTTTTGTTCAATATTTTCTTCAAGATTTGCTTCACTTTTTATTATTCTTCCTCTTCCCCCCGCATACGTTTTAAACTTCTGTGATTTATCAGCAATTGTTTTCTGTTTTTAGGCACAATGTACTTTTACCTGCTTTGTTACAACATCCCACAAATGTCATTCCATGTCTGTAGACAACTGAGCAGAAGTACAGAAATGTGAGCAATCTGTGTTAGTTGTAGTCTTTTTTTCTTCTTCTTCTTCCTCTTATGATTTTTTTTTTTTTTTACCATGTATCCGAACCAAGTACTCTGAGAGATACTTTCATTTCCTTCTCCTTATCAAACATATCTTTTTCGTATGTGCTAATGATATTGCACACTTTGTTATTCCCCTGCTGTTTAAATGCTGTAAGATGTAATGAAGATCCAGTTAAGTATCTGAAATATGAAAAAAGGATGATTCATGATTTGCTCAGTGTGAAACTTTTTTTTCTTTGTTAGAAGAGGAGACAGTTTGATATGACAGACTCCATATGTTGAAACCACACTGCATACACTTTGACTTACTTGCTACCCACGCACGCACAAGCACATACACACACACACATACACACACTGTGTTCAGTGGAGATAAAGAGTTGGGGAGGATGAACGGAAGTGTAAAGCTGTCGTGGGCCGCTGTGGTTGTTGCTTGATTAATGCAGTTATTGCAAGAGAAAGAGATGGATGTGTGGAATCCTAGAAATAACTTTGTGTAACGGATTTCATAGTTAACACATTTAAGAGAAAATAAAATGGGGAAAAAACTCTTCTATTTACTCTAACTGGCTCTCTTTTTCTTTGTTATGAATTTCATGAAATTATGAGACTGTTGTGCTTGCATCAAAGATTTGTTTAGGCTACGGGTGTCCGACATTCATACAAAAGGAAAGCAGAGTAGGAGTTTGTGTTGCAAAATGTATTCTCACTAAGCAACACAGACTAAACAGCACTGACACCTCAGGAACAGCATATGTGTAACCGCATATGTGTAACCAATAACATATATGATAAAGCCATTCCATTTTTAGTATCCCATTAAGTCATTAAAGTGGACCAACGTGCACAATACCAGGGCTGAGGCTGGCATTGGATTGACTAAATGTCATGATGCTGTGACCGGTGTCGCGGCTATTGTCCAGGAGTCTATCTCTGTGATTTACAGGGGGTGTCCATAATCACTCTGTTTGCTACCTGTTGCGCTACATAACCTTCGCCATTTTAACTGGGTATTTATTCAGGCGAGGGGAGCTGCACCAGATTATGAGCCCTCAGGATAAGCCTTCTGTGTGGGCCCCCCCACACTTCTTTTCTTGATCCATGTCTCTCTCACGCACCTTTTCATTTTTTTGTTTTTCAGAAAGTCAGTTTGATTTCTTTCACTTGTTGGTTGGTGCTCCAGCAGCATAAGCAGTCACTTGCTCGGCCTTAGCTGCCTTTAAATACGAAGTCCAGAGGTGGACTAAACCATTTTGTGCCTCCAAGGGGTGAAAGAGGCCTCAGAAAGCATCTATTTCTTTTTTAATCCAAAGTTCAGTCTCTCTACTGATTATTCAGCCGTTTTTTATTTGATTATAACATTACGTAATTAGAAATTTTTAAAAAAGAAAAAAGAAAGTGAAATGCCACCAACAGGCATTTTGAGGGCCCTCCTCCCATTAGGGTCACTGGTCCCATTTCACTCCCACTACTATGCCCCTGATTAGGGCCCCCTAAAGTGCCAACAATGAAACAAAAATTGCTTTCCATTTTTTTGCCTTTCATTTACAATATGTCAAAATTACAGCTGTGTGACACATAGCCTGCCAGTAATGACACAAAATGACGATAATTAAAAAGTGTCCAAAATCTTAATTTACTACTCAAGTAAACTTTTGCTCTTTTTGTTGGGAAAATATTTTAAACTTCACACTAGGTAATTCACAGATATAAGTTATAAAAATAATAGTGGCCAAATTCCATTTAGCTGCTTCACTGTTACTGTCTTACTGGGACAGTTGAATAGAACAGAGCCATCATGAATGTTTTTATTAGTGCTGGGCCGTTAACGGCGTTAACGTGCTGCGTTAACGCGGGATTCTTATCACGCGATAAGCAAATTATCGCGCGATAAACTATTCACTAAGTTGGGTCTATACAGTGAGCAAGGCACCAATTTCACTTTGTTGTTTAAGCGCGGATGTATACCTGGTCGAATTACGTGGAGGGGGCGTGAACAAGGCGGAAGCTGGTCTGCCTGAGTGACTGGAGTGATTGGCTCAAGCCGTGTCACAAAGCTACTGACTGTTAATGGTCTTCTTCATGACCTCTAATGTAGGCCCACAGTTCAGTTAGGGTCATGTTATCAGAGGCTGCGCCCTCTGCTGTTCATTCCAGTTAGCAGGAAAAAGCTTTTTTCCACATGGAGACAGAACCTGTGTTCCTAAATGTCTGTGTTTAACAAAATAAAAAAAAGTTAAACACCAAATTAAATCTTATGGAACATTATTTTTCTTTACCAAATATTATAGTAGAACAGCTTTCTCAAGCAGTTTGTGATGCATTTTCATCATTTAGATAGATAGATATTATTTTGAATGTCTTTGGCAAAATTCAAATCTATAATTTTAATCTAGATTAATCTAGATTAATCTAGATTAACTACAGGATTGCAGTGAGATTAATCTAGATTAAAAAAATTAATCTATGCCCAGGACTAGTTTTTATCAACAGTACGTTGACATGCACAAAATATTCTTTTTTCCCCCTACTTCTGGAAAAAACAAATCTTATGAAGCCGTTAACTTGACTAATGAAAAGAATATTCCCACAAGCTGTGAATACTCCAATTAATGTGCCCTAACATTAGCACAGGTGAAACAGCTGGAACCACCTGTGCTATTTTTCTACGTAACATCAAAATAGGATTTTTTTTTTCATATTTTCCATTGGTGGTGGACTTGTTTGACCATGCAAACACAGCCTCCCTCACTGTTGCAATATTTGTGCATAACCAAAAACCTACTTTTATCGAAATCTTTCGTCGTGTTTAGAAAAAACAGGGTGTTTCTCCTTCTGAACAAGAACATGACCTTTTGTTTTGGGCCTGCATCTGCTGACTAGTTGGTTTGCATACAATGCATCCATGACAACGCACAGAGTCGACCGTTACCAGGCAAGAGGCCGTGTGTCACAAACTGGGAAAAACCCTCTTAAGACACATATTTCAGAACGCGCTGTAAATGTTCAAAGAATTCTCCTAAAAGATAACAATGTTTTACATCTTAATCAGAAAATGATTCATTAAGACAATTCTGAGAATCCAAAGTTGAATTTGCTGTTTACATGACATCCTGTATCACATTCATAATACTGTCATATTCATAATAATAGAGGATTATTTGTGTACATGTTTACATACCAAATGAGCGGTCAGAATGTCTGCTGTGAAAAAGGTTTGGTCAGTGAGGCAACTGTTATAATTCTATAATATATTATATAATATCCATAATCATGAGTCAATGGCCAGCACATGCCCGTCATGTCACATTGTCACAACCACAACTCATGTCATCTCACAACTGCAATCAGAAATCCCCAGAGCTGAGAGCTGTGGTGTTAACATGCTAAAAAAAAACCCATTCATTAACGGTTCAAACTTACTTTCATTTTCCTGTCCGGACCCTTTTCACAGCTGCAGCTGTCAAAATGTTTCATGGCTAGGTTTATTGTACTAGTTAGCAGGCGCTGGCAATATAAACTGTTGCTGTCAGTGCTTGTCAGCTAACAGACCCACCCATCATTGAGTTTATTACCTGCTGTGATATTTGAAAATGATGAAATGCATATACTGAATAAAGTACCACATTGCCTATGGTACATGTCCGACACAGGACACAACAATTTAAAGCATTAAATGAACTGTAATGACTGTTTACATCCTAAGGAAGGGAAGGCCCAGGTCACCTCATTCCTCCCCTCAACCACAACTGAAACAGAGATCTTAATAAACAGGTGTCCTTTGGGTCTGGGAGAGATTAAGAAAGGGATCAAGCCCACAGTGGACCATCTCCCCTATATAAGTATATACTATTAGTATATTTTAAGATTTTTATTTCATCATTAAGCTATAACTGACTGACATACACTTTCAAAATGTTTTTCTTTTTACAGTTCTAAGTGACATACAATTTGTTGTTGCTTATTTGAATATTTTCATTGAGTATTGGTTATCATCCGTTTTTGTTTTTGCCATTTAATTTATGAAATTATTCCATTTATTTTATGTTTATTTCACATGTTTGAAACATCTATCTATCTATCAATGTAATCTTAACAAACGCTATTGGTCACAATCTATAACATGCAATTTAATAATGATGTTTATCACAGCAGAGCCATGCTGTACGTCAGGGGCACGAGCGGGGACAGCAGACTTTCATCATGGTTAAGATGTCTCTAATGAAGGCGTCCTCAGCCCCTCCGTGATTGGAGGAGGATTGCTACTCTTCCTCCTCTGATTGGTCAGCGCCATTGTCGCCTCCGTCCAATCACATCATCCCAAAGTTCTGCTGCGGAAGAGGGATGCAAAGGAGATGGCTGAACTTAGATAGCCCTGTATTTGGAAATATCTTCACCATGGACCTTTCCCGGAGGACACAGGGGTGCGGAGGACGACTGTTTGTCCTCGCAGTCGTGTTGGGGTGCTGTTTGGGGTCTGCGAGTAGTTTCGGTCAGAGTCTAGACAGCGAGTTCACGTTTCTGCTGCAAGCCGGAAGATCCGAGTGTTTCTTCCAGACAGCAGTGAAGAATGGGACGATGGAGGTCGAATATCAGGTAGCTGAGTGTGTGTGTGCAGACATAATCACTCAGTGTGTGCACATGTACATGAAATCTGTTGAAGATGACACAGGAATGAGATACTGACGGATAACACAGCCGTTATTCCTTTAGCTAGCTCACGTGCTTGCTGGTACTGTATTTGCATACTCCACGTTATTGCATATTTTCAAAAAGCCAGCGTTACACTGCAGCTGTAATATCGGCTCATATCCCTCCATTAACTTGTTATTGTTTGAAGTAACGTGACAAATCTAACAACATATTTTCCAGAAACGGTAAATAATAAATCAAACTTATCCAGAGCCAAAAAAGTGCAATAAAAAAACAACTTCCTATTATAGATGGCCGCAAATAATTCACTCAGAAAGATCAGAGATAACAAAATACAGAACACATTGCACATAGTGAGTTTGAATGAGTCGCTATGTAAATCCTAGGCTGTATACATGGTTATGTTTACTGCATTGGGGCTAGAAAAGTGAAACCAAATGTCTCTTGTCTGAGGTTTCGTCATGCATTAGTTTATGCTTTCCAAAGGTCAACAGCAGGATCTTAAAGTCAGTTCATAGTGTTGATTAACTGCACAGGATGTCCACTCACTCATCAGAGGGAATTTTCCCTGTGAGTGGGTTTGGGCTGCTGCTCCAAAGCCATGGTGAAATCAACAGTCTGCTGCTGCAAGGAACAATTATTTCCATTATCCTTTAACCTGCTGATTATTTTCGCCATTTCTCATCTACAATGTCAGAGCATCATTAAAAAAAAAGTCACTTGTTTTGCCCAAATACAGTCCAGATCACAAATGTAAATTACTACCACAGCAGTCAAAGATAATTAGCAAATAATCTCATTAGAAATGATGAAACTAGTAGATTAGGGGCTTTTTATTTATTTAACTTTTTGTTGATTGACCAATCGTTCCAGCTCTGCTTTGGTCCAGCACCATATAAAACAATTAACCTCCTTAGCATCCTGTAAAAATCACTTGTATTCACCTAAAATCCAAGGTGTACCCATTTTTGTTCTATTTTTCGTACATGTACATGCATGGTCTCATTTGAAAGGTTACACTCTGATGATTTTTCCCCAGAATCAATGTAAGCGCCTCTGCCATTGAGTTATATACGCTTCAACTTATTGAAATAAAAGTTGTTGGTGTTTTTTTTAAATCTTTGCCTAAATATTTTCCTTAAAAAAGATGCTGCAGATGACTAGAACTGGGAGATGTTAGCTGAAAAACATAATGGGGCCATAAAATGAAGCCTCACTTCATCCAAATTCAAAGTAGATAACAATATCACAGAAAAATAAACTTTTTAAAAAGGTTTTATCCAGGTGCTTTAAAACAACTGAATGTGTGAATGTGGGCGAACACTTATTTGCACATTACCACATCTTATAATGTGGACTTCTGTCAGATCAGCAGTCTGTTTGTTTAGTGGGAGAGTCTCAAGCTAAGATCAGACAATACACTCTCTCCTGAAATGCACACGTAATCTCTCGGAAATGTTTGACTCGGGGCATCCTGGCGGTGCGCCGGTGCAAACTTACACAACAAAACTGAAACGAGCCTGGTACCAACCCGTCTGAGGACCTTTGCTGCATGTCACACCCCATGTCTCTCTTTACATATAGTATTTCCTGTCTGTATCTCTGTTGTCATACGTCAAAAGTAATGTTCAAGACGTTAAAAATAATGCTCTTGTTGAGCTTGTTGCTCACTGTGTTTCTGTGTGCACATCCAGGTTATAGCAGGTGCAGGTATGGATGTAGACTTCACCATCATCTCCCCAGAAGGCATCCAGGTCATCTCAGAGTCTCGACGCTCTGATGGAGTCCACGTGTCAGTGCGATCTCTCTCAGTCCTTGATCATATTTCACATCGCTGAGCCGGCGCTGTTGGATCTTCTCTGTTTATCTTTGATTTTATTTCCTGTTGTTACAGGGTGGAGACCACGGTGGAGGGAGACTATGAAATCTGCTTTGACAACAGCTTCAGTCGCTTCTCAGAGAAGATGGTTTTCTTTGAAATCATCATCGAGGGTCAAGGAGGGGATGTGGGTGGAGATGAAGAGTGGCCGGGGTTAGAAGAGCCTGATGGAAGCCTTCTGGAGTACAAGCTGGAGGACATCCGGGTGAGATGTTTGTTTTGTGTTTAGAAATCAATTAAAATCTAGATTTTTTTTTTAAAAAAGAAAAGGAAATCTAGTTCGCTGTGCAGCTAAGCTCTTGTTAACCCCCGCTGCTGGCACCAACGTCCACACAAAAAGCAGGCAAGAAGAGGAGAGACAGCTGTAAAAAGTTATTTGTGTAGGTGCAACCCTGATCAGTCATCAACGTTTTCATGTTTTCATTAAGCATAAAGACAACTGAGATCTGTCCTTGCTCCTGTAGCACTTGCCTCTGCACCAAAAACTATTAATTATAGACTGAAAATAGTATACAAGCACGGGGGGGAATCGACTTATTGACCGAAGTATGTCCGAGTCCATCACGGCGGCTGGTGATATGGTTTGAACCTTTAGAAGTCACACCCCAAGCGGCCAGGATCGGACCAGTGGTCGTTTTGGGGTGGCATGAAAATCACTATTTTATGAATCTAAAAATGCATCTATCTAGAAAATAAGAGGCAATTTTAGGCACCTACAACACAACATTAGTAGAATCTATGTGTTGCAGTTGTTGACCTGACAAAGTTTTTTTTCCCTTATTTTAAATTAATCATGTGCGTGTGTCCTTTTTTTTTTTTTATCTATCTGTGTCCTCTCTCTAAATTTGGACGTTTTTCCAGATCTTAGGTGAAACTCGTTATGAGTTCTGTTTTCCCTCAGCAGCAGTTAGAGGAGTTTGGGTTGCAAGGTGGATAATTGATCTGTTGTTCTGGTTGGAGCTGATCAGATCAATGAATGAGAGAAGCAGCTGCTACTAAAAGCAAACTTTTAGATCAGCACAATGGATGGTTAAGTTTCACTTCACCGCGCCTAGCGTTACGTCACTCCGTCTGTTCTCAGAGCACGCTCTGCGCTCTGAGAGTGTGGCTCAGTAAATAACAGAATGGTACATACCTACGGTGTATTTCAGTAGCGCTCGTAATGAACGGTCCTGCTCCAAAATTCTAAAATTCAATACATGGGAAATGTTCTCATTTTGTCGGGGTGCCACACATAAATGAATGTGTGGGAAACTTTGAGACTGAATAGCATTCAGTGCATCCAACATTTTCTTCTTATTCCTGCTGGTAAAGTACCAAGAACATAAAGCACAAGTGTCTCAAGCTAAAGAGTATTAACAGCTCTGAGAGCAGATGTTCAGCACAGTTTATGGCACTCAGCAGCACTATGAGCTTATTCTCTATCACTGTATCATCAGGGACATAGAGACACAGACAGATCCATAAAAAAGTTTTTTTTTTTAATTAAAGTCTGATGACATTGTATGTAACCATTGACTATTGTCAAAATGTACTACACACAAAAGTTGTAGTAAAACCAACTTAATAAATGTTTATGAAATTGCCTGGCCATGAAGCCATGACAGATGCCTCTGTAGTAAAAACAAGTTAATTCTGATTTATTTCAATAAAGCTAATCGAATCAAATTACTGTAACAATATGTTGCATCTTGCTGCAAATGAACGCATCCTTAAGCAGAGGTTAGAGTTTGTTTGCTCTAATGTTGTTTTTGATTATCTAAAAACAAGCCCCTACTATGAAGCAGGGCATTGTGATAAAACTGAGTACACTAACATACAGTAATGAGCAGTGAGTACACACCTGTACACTGACACTAGGTCGGCACGATGCATGACCAAAATGATTTTCTCCAAATGATCTGATCAGCTCTGACCAGATCAACAGATTAATTGTCCTCTCTGCGACTGAAACTCCTCAACCTACTGCAGAGAGAAAAAAAAAAGAACTCATGACTAGTTTTGCTTTGCCACCCCATAAATCCATGCTTGGAAAACAGTCAGCGAGATGATAGCTTTTTATTATAAACTATTGAGCTTTTTTTTAAATTTGGCTTTTCAAAGGATAAAGCTAGAATTATTTTGGATCTTTGTATTATCAACAAATCCCATGAGAATAGCAAAACCAACAATCAACTGATCCTTCTAACACATATTGTTGTGTGTGTAGCCAAAGCCTGATATTTATATCTTTTTTTCTGTGCCAGTGAGATCCATTGTTGTCCAAAAATAATTAAAAAAAACATCAGTGAGCCACGTCATTGGACTGTGTGACATGTTCTTACAGTAACAATGAGCAAATGTTCTGTAGTTTATTTTGAGTCAATCCCACATACGCTGCCCTGTTGCCGTAAACACTCACTACATCCTGTAAGTAATGTTTGCTGAAAACTACAGTGACCAGCTGTGCTGTAAATCATTTAGCCTCAGTTTGAAACTATATCTCTCTGACCTATTTTCCTTTGTCTTAAGGAGGAACACATTGAGCTTGAGGCGGATCGCCACAGACAGGTTGAGGAAGTGGGAAAGTATTGAAAGACGCAGTCTCGGTTCTGGGATCTGCTGACAATATGGAAAACATAAAATCACGTCAGCCTTAACCTTTTGGGAGGATGTGTCTAATAGATGAGAAAAAACGTAATAGCTGGAAACATCAGTTACACTGCGGGTCAGAGTAGCTATACAAAACCACAGTGGTGGTTAAATTGCCTAATATTATGGTTTGCCAGCTGACACAAAATGAAAACCAGTACAGAACATAACAAGTCAGCTAAATTCTGTACCAAGATTTGCAATAGAGAATGTGTCAACGATTTGAAATATTGTGTACTTCTGACACCATCTTCTCTGTGTCTTACTTCCATTTCTCTCTCATTACAGCAAACACTTTTTTGAAATCCCTAAAACTTTCTTTCGTTTTCCTCAGGAGTCCATGGACTCTCTGCACAGACGCTTGGAGCGCAGTCGACAGATGCAGACCGTGTTGCGGGCTTTTGAGGCACGGGACCGAAACCTTCTCGAAGACAATCTGTGGAGGGTCTCATTCTGGTCCTGCGCCAGTGTGCTGGTGATGCTGTGCGTGGCTCTTACACAGGTAAAAAGCATTGACACACTATGCTGCGCTATCTGGTAATTTAACTGGTAAAAGCTTGGGCCACTTACATTTCAAGAGACTGAAAAGCTCAAGGAGGGCAGAGGGTTTAGTTTTTATTTGAATCTGTCACACTGTTTGAATCATATAGCCAATAACACGCTTTCTGTGTTCATTTCTCCATTCCCAGGTCTACACTGTCCGTAAACTATTTGATGATAAGCGGAGGGTCTGCACATAGAGGGATTATTTTGTCCTGGTAAAATACAGCCTTTAAAGAAGAACAGTCCAGAGGATCAATACAAGATGTTCACCTGGTTACCCATTCAGATTATGTCCTAGTATCTTTCATTTAGCACAGCAGCATTCAACATCAATTTAAGCAAATCTTTTTTTACTTCTAAAATCTCATCTAAATCAGTTTGTGAGCAATAATTTAATATTATTAGGTCATGAAGGGTAACCAGATGAGGAAGCTGAAGTTGGAGCTGGTTATTTCATTTCATTTAGTGCCTTTAATGTCAAATCTTGCCACAAACCAGTGAGGAAAATTTATTTTGAAAGGCACTGCTCACATAGACGGAACAATAAACCTTGTAGGACAGTTGTGCTTTGTTTGTGAAACTGGTGAGAGCTTTGGGAATTTTTCATTCAAGGTAAAATTTTTATTACTAAAGGTTAATGGTCGGTTTTATGACACACCTGAAAGACTGACCCACAGAACTGCTAGTCTGCTGGTTTACAAGGGATAACAGTGTGCAATAGAGTTGTTGGCGTATTTGTTCTTCCTGACAATTTAAAGGGAGCCTATTATGCTTTTTCCAAATTTTCTGTCCTGTACAAGGTATGATATTAACGATGGCCAGAGTTAGAAGTAATTAGGTACAGGTATGTAAAAGTAATCCCTGTGAGCAAACACTCCAGGCTTGTTATGAATACCCCAATTATTCAAATGTTTTCTTTGTATTGTGGCTCGGAGCTGACATCAGATCGTGACAGATTTTCTCCATGTATGCCACTGCAAATGTTTACACGGCATAGCCTAAACGACTACATGTAGCTACATGCTATCATCAGGGTGTCATTTAAATTAAAGTTTTATTTAAATTTGGTTGCCGAGGTTGTACATTTGGAGAATTCGCATCATATTCCTACTAGAACATGTCGGGTTATGTTAAGAAGCTTTTATTTGTGATTTTTTTTATGGTAGAAAATGCAGATATTCTCTATTACAGTCATTTTCCAGCTGGAAGTACAATGCTAACGTACATTTAACTACATGCAAATGTCGGAAACATCTTGATTACTGATGTTGTTAAAATCTTCCTGGTTTCAGATCATATTATTGCTGGAACTTGTCTGGTTGTGTTTAGAAGCTTTCATTGGTGATTTTTAAAGGAAGAAAGTGTCGCTATTTTATGTAACAATCAGTCCCTGGCTGGAAGTACACTGCTACTTGTAGCTACATGACAACATCTGGGAAGCATGTAATCTTAGTCGCCGATGTTGTTAATTTCTCCCAAATTTCAGCCAATTTTCTTGCTTAAACATGTTCAGTTGTGAAAACTTTGTTGTAGAGGCTTTTATTGGAGATTTTTTTCACAGTAGAAAGTTCTGCTTTTTTACATTATAGTAATTTCCCAGCTACAAGTACAATGCTACATGTAGCTATATGCTAACATCAGGGAAACATCTTGTGTGATAATCTTGTGTGCAGAAGTTTTTATTTTCACCCTGATTTCGGATAATTTTCTTGCTTGGAAATTACTGTTAGATAAGATTTTGGTTTAAAAGGAGAAATTGCAGGGTTGAAAGTGTTATTCTCTGTAATTGTTACCATGGCAACACTGACAGTATAGAGATGCTAAGATATGGAAGACCAGAGAATTCAGCAGACTGGGCTTTTTTGGGAGAGGGACTTAAAGACACAGGCACTAAGACAGAGCATTTGAAACTGAGGATGAAAATAAATGTTCCAGTATAGCCAGTATGAGGAAAATAAAGTGTATTAAAGGATGTAAACATGTTCTAGCAGGAATCCAAAATACAAGTATGAACCTGAAGATTAACATAATAGGTCCCCTTTAATGTCTTAGCATTATATCAGTGATTTGGCCATCTGACCAGGCGTTTCCTTGGTTACAGGCGTGTTAATGGTTGGTTCTTTTAAGATGTTACTGATTTACTTTCATGTGCCAGTTCTTGCTGATGTGTTGACGAATAAGAATGTAGATTAACAAAGAGAAATGATTTGCAGTGTGATTGCCAATAATGTACAATGTGTCAGTACTCTTCCAGATAAATATGTATGTGTATGTCTGTTCAGATATATGTCAGAGTAATTCAGTGTGAAGATACCGAGTGTTAATTGTGCGTTTGTTCGATGATCCATCTTTTTTTTTCCAGATGTATGTTTGTGTTAACAGAATGTGACATTTTCATTGTGCTCAGACAGCCACTGAGCGTTTTTTTTTTTTTTTGTTATTTTAGTAAGAACAGGCTTTCATTACATACTCGATAGAAAAAGTAAAAATCAGGTTTACATGGGAGTCATTGATATTAATAAATGCATTTTTTTACACAGGAAGTACTTGGTTTGTTGTGAGTTGTCTTTCACGAATAAAGAAATTAAATACATAGAATGATCTTTTTTAAATGTGATCTGTCACTATTTGCATATTGTGCATGTAAATCATGAAAAACCTTAGTGCCGTTAAAACTGCCACATTTCTTGATGTAATGACACAACTTAAAAACAAACGAAACCATGTTCTTGACCATGTTCTTCTTCTGATAATTTTTTGTTTCTTGTATCTGAATTTGTTTTTCACAAAACCCTACTTGTGACAGTGCAGTATTTTTCCCTTGTAGAGGAAGCATCCAGGAAACCAAATGTGTAGACACACTTTATTTCTGCTTATGTAGCTCCCCCTAATGTCTGACCTTAAAAAAACCCAACATTTTCTAAAACAACTTTGACATTACCTGACATTAAATTGAAGCTGGTATAAAGGTTAACTACCAGGTATATTTGATCAGATACCTAAAGTATCAGCATGAAAACATTGCTCTTGCCTGTGAGTAAAACTGTCTGAAAAACACTGGATTTGTTGAGATTAGCATATTGACTTTGTAGCTACATTGAGGAATTTCTGCTTTATAACGCAGTGTGAAGTGATGAATGTGGCTACCAGAGAGAGCCTTATTCATTAGATCTAGGCTAGATCTAAATCATTAAACTAATTGCACATGATACAGTATCTAGAATTAAAAGAAAAAAACATGTATCAGAAGTGTGAATTACTTTATTCTTTAGTGTCGAAGGAGTAAAAAACAACATGCTGTTTAGTCTATGCTTTTTGGAAAGTTTCAAGATACAGCTTCTTGATGTTTTAAGTTGGCAAACGGCTTTTCCTCCATTTCCCATCTGACTCATCCACCCTCAAATTCGGCACACATTTTAAGTGAGGAATCATGACACAGAGTATTTCAGTAGTACTTATATGCAACAAGATAAACAGATAATTAGAATTTGGCCAGGAAAAGGGTGCCAGGTGGCCCACTGACCAATTTTTTTATTCACACTGAAAAGAAAGTGATTCTTTTTTTGTTTTTGTTTTTTTTTGTTGTTTTTTTTAACTTTGGATATAAATGAGGTACCGTGCATAAAAACAGATCAAAATTGAGCTTGCTAACAAAAAAAGTGCGAGGAGTGGATCTGCTGGATCCCTCAACAGAGGTCCGAATATCCTTAAATCCTGCATGTATGTTAATTTTATCTGAAAAATATTAATATTTGTTTATCAACTGACCCCTGGCCCCTTTTCATTTTGCAAAAAGGAGGCCCCCGTCAAAGCAAGTTGAGCACCCCTTATCGACAGCATGTATCATACAGTAGAGATACCACGTAAGCTTAATAACATACTTGTATGTACAGAGGATATCTGTATTTGTGTATTAAGTCATTTATTTGCAGTGAGATCATTTTTTTGTTGTGGACTGAGGCAATAGGCAGGATTGAAAAAGTCACAACCATTGTTATAATTCTGCATCTTTCTCCTCCTTAAATGTTTTATACAAAAACAAAACAAGTTTCAGAACCAGGACAAAAAGCTGGATTCTTCCAGCTTGTGCTGCCCGAGCGTGTTGCATGGCTACAAGTCGGAGTGCTTGACATCTGAGTTTCCATCACCAGTGGTTGGGACGAGAGGGAACTTGTGGAGGTCGCCTGTATGAGAAGACCATGAAAAAAAGAGATCATGATAAGAATTTTATGCTCAGTTTCGGATCACAAGTGGATCAGTGCCAGCTGACAGGGGACAGGGAAAAGATCTGTAGAAAACGAGAAGGATTGCATACCTTTATTCATCTCTGCCTGGCTTTATAAGAAGCCCAAAAAGCAATGAGTAACACTGTCCTTGCTGTGTGTTGCCACTGGCAACCACGGTTACTATGGCAACCCACAGCTCCATCATACAGTAAGGCACAAAGGAAGGGAGTGGGGTCATGCCAGGCTGCACACAGTAAAGTGAAACGTTCTTGTTCTGCATGGCTGTCTCCATCTGGCTGCTGTGCAAGTCAAAGGTGACCTGTTGTATACATAGTACTCACTGAGCTGTACGCTAAAGGCGTCATACGGTGACAGGAAGTACATGCACTACATGGTTACTGTCATGTGCGTGGAAATGGCAGATCCAACGACAACATATCATTGAAAGGTTCAGAAAGAAATGAGGCAGTGAATGCGAAAACAAGCAACAGCCACCACACCTTCTTTTGCTGTTCCTTTATTCAGTCCATCACTTTATACACCTTCTGAAAGAGACACACTTTCTCCTCCATGATCCTTTTTTCTCATTATGGCTTTTTAAGGTGATAAGAAGTAATTACAAAATGATTTTTGCTCGAGGCGTTGGTGGTGGGAGACAACTGTTGGGACGTTTCGCTGGTCAAGGTCACCTCAACGACTGTAATTATCAGTATCTGGAAGATGCTGCACGCCCACTGCTGCTGTGCTTTCTCCCAACACCCTTCCACCCTCTCTCTCTCATTTTTAATTGGTCCACAAAAGACAAACACAGAAATCTAACTATATTATGTTTGAAAAATCTTGTAATAAAAGTAATTAGCCAAAAATATTGAAGCATACAAATTCCACTGGTCAGTCTGATTTTAATAAGCTCATTTGTGGGCTTTGAAAATCTACCAACTAAGAAGAAAAAAAGTGCTGCTTACTTAATGAGGTGCTTAGTGTGTAAGATTACTGACAAAAACGTTAACAAGTACACAACTCACCAGAAGAATTACTTCTAATATAGTTTTCTTACCATTATATAAAAGTTGTGAATATTGTTTTAAGACACATTTCATTTCAAATGAAAAAAAATTAAAGGTGACTTGCTGGTTCATAACCTTAAAGTCAATAAGATCATCAAATTTATCCCTTTTCATAATACTGAATGCAGAAAATGTCATCATATTCTTTGTTAAAAAAAAAACTACCTACACATAAAGTCAAAATTACATACATAATGCTTCTGAAATGCACAGACTGAAACAGCATCAGATTATCAGTTACAGTAGGACAAAGTTTGTAGTTATAGGAATATACATGAGAAAAAAAGAATCTGCTCTAGAGAAATATAAAAGTGTAAACAAGGAGAAAGGCGTTTTTATATGTGTGTGTGTGTTTGTTTCTAGTCAAGCAGGGAGGGCTCTGATGGACGTATGACAGTGGGTCGGTTGGGAGCAGCCGGGGGTCTTCTGCTGCAAGAAGAGAGAGGAGGAGGAGGAGGAGGAGGAGGAGGAGGGGGAGAAGAAACATGCAAGGCAAAAAATTATCAGATAGTCATGCACCAAAGATTCCCAAAACACCAAAAGCCAGAATATACAGTACAACCCTTCACCAGCAGCCTCAAATGCCCCAGCAACATCCACCAATACCAAAGCACAAAAAAGCATTAGATTCCGTGTGTGTGTGTGTGTGTGTGTGTGTGTGTGTGTGTGTGTGTGTGTGTGTGTGTGTGTGTGTGATGTTACCTGGGAATCCCGGGCGGCAGTGCAGGAGGCACGCGAGCCGGCCTGGAAGGGACAAGAGGCACCACACCAGAGTTGAGATCGCCTGCGTAGGCTGTCTGGCCTGGGGGTCTAGACGGCACGGGCGGTGCTACGAAAGCAGGTGAGGGATTTAGAGGGGGTGGAGGGCCCGGGGTGGGCCCCCTTGCCGCTGGGGGTCGGCTAGGAGGGGGCGCTGTTGCCGAGGTGGGGCGGGACCCCGGTGGGGGACTGAGACAGAGACAGAATGCTAATTAGTAAAGAGTTACATTTCAAAAAAAGAATTCCTAAATCCACTATAGACTGTTGAGATGAAACAAAAAGGATCATGGAGGATTACAAGGAATGGTAATGGTAAAAATAATTTAATATTATTTTATATGTTGATGTCATAGGACATATATGTTCTGACACCATCATCATAGTTACTTCCTGGTAAGGTTCTGTGCATTTAACCCCTCGTAGAACCCACTGATGTATTACTTGCTTGATGTACTTGATGTACATATTGCAAATGGATATTGGCTATATGGATATTTCCCTTTAAGAGTAACCTTTTTTTCAAACTATTGAAACATTCAACACTTATACATTGGATATTTTCAAAATAAAAGAACATTTCATTATAAAAAATAAATAAATTCAATTGTATCATAATTAAAATGTAGGGGAAATAAAGAAACATTACAAAATTAAAAATCTTCAGGGTCTGGTAAAAAGATGGAATTAAAGCTGAAATGTATCTTTTTTTGTTTTAGTTTTACATTTTCAATTGTTAACAAGTGGGCTGTTTTTTAAAATCAGTGTCTCTAAAAATATAAAACGAGGGTAGTTTTTTCGCCAAATAATTTAATGTCTATAACATTTTGCTAAAATAATTAAATTAATCATGTACTTTTCATCAGCTGAGAAACAGGGATTTCTAAAAATGCATACATCTAATTTGTCTGGTGTGACATTTTAAAAATGTTTTGAAAAGTCCTTCAAGGGTAACCTGTCTATAGTTTGTTTTGAGCGTACAGCCCTTAACACCCTGCGTGTGACAGACTACCTTGCTAAAGTTTTATTTGCCTGTGATTAGTCAATATATAGAGAGACGTCACGTGTCTGAACTTGTGATTGGTCGATAGGCGGGGCTAAGAGAGAGCGTGAGTGAGTGACTGAGAGAGGTGCTATGGCGCCGCTGCGACAAGTGTGTTTTTCTTCCTTTAATGTAGCGACTAGCTACAAAAAGTGAGCCAAGTTACTCATTGGTTATAGTTAAAAATCCTTCACGAGAACTGTGTTCTTCAGCTAAAAGTTTGTTAGCCGTACAGTGCTCCTGCCAGCAGCTGTCAGCTTTGTAAGATATCGTCTGCTGCTAGCATATCTGTTAGCTCCTCGCTAACGACTGAATGGACGGAAACCCGCCGGGTCACCAGATCAGGTCACCAGGTCCCGTGTTACCAGGAAAGCACGGTGCTCCTCCGGCTCCGAGGGAGATCAGCTGCTGTCCTTCATCCTCGCCACTGGGACTGTGACTGGACTCACATCTGCCTGTGGATTTCGGAGACTTTTGAACTGTGAGTAAACCGCTTTGCTCCGGTGAGTGAAAGTGACGTTCAGACAGATTTGTTAACTTCACGCACGAGCTGCGTTCAGACTGCAACAGGGATTATTATTTTGCTTATTGCTGGTTTTTGTGTTAAATTTTGCCCACTGGAGTAAACCATTATATTTGTTGTTGTTTGATGCCAATAGTTTTGTTATGAGTTTAATTAGGCCTAATACATTTCGAATATGTTCACTGACAATGTGTTATAGTGTCACATTGATTTTTTTTGGCCAGGTTAAATGCGATTTTGCCATAAACTTTGGAGTTTAAAGGTGTCCGGAGTTTACCTGCAGACAGTTTAAAGGGCGTTTCCCTGTGATTTTCAGTTTTCACTAGTGGTATAAAAAGTGCTGTGGTAAATATTTTTGTTCGAGAGATGGAGACCATAAGTGAAGCCATAAACAAACACCAAATGTGATTTTATTCTGTTTTTTTAAACAAATAGCATAATTTCACATAATTTTCCTCTTTGTCAGTGCAATAAGTAGTGTTTAAACCTGAGGAATTACAGTGATACAGGGTTTGCATGGTCATGGAAAACCTGGAAAAGTCATGGAATTTGACAGTCTAATTTTCCAGGCTTGGAAAAGTCAGTGTGCAAAAGTCGTGTGCAAATGTCCCTGCTCTGACTTGCCCTTGGGCAGTCTTAATGTAATTATCAAGTGCAACCAAAAGAACTGACTTGTCACTCCACACTGCTCTGTAGTGTTCCTCAGAGAAGTTGAGTGAGTGCAGTGGAAAACAGGTGGTCTGTGATTTCCTTTGTTGTAGCCTGGCTGATTCTAGATTTCGTTGTGATTTTTCTTCATGTAAACACATAACATTAACAGTACTCTTGATACCATCTTGACTTTTTTAAGAACCATGACCAGGATACATGAAGCAGGATATTATACAGTAAGAAAAAACCTCAACATGTCAGTGGCCTCTGGTGGTCAAACTATGTAATGGTGACACTTTTTTCTAAATGACGTCAAACATAATTTGGCATGTCTGCACTGACATTTCATGCCATTTAACACAAGTACAGACTGCAGTAAGCTTATAAGAGCTGATATATTTGTGTTTATTCATGTTTGTTACCTTGGGTCCTTGGCAATCCAGTTGTCATCTACCGGTGGAGGCACTGGGGTTGAGACAGTGGTGGTGCTGATGTCTCCTATGAGGACTAGGGCCTCTTTCAAAGCATGATACATCCTCAGCATCTCGTCTCTCCTCTGAGCTTGTTCTGCTGACTCCTCCATCAAACTGCCCTGGTCACCGGCTGAGTACAGATAGGCCAGTAGCTCAGAGTGGATGAAGTCCTTCGCCTGAAAATAGGAGGAAAAAGAAAGTTCAGCGACCCATGTTATTATTGAAAGACTTCCCACCTAAGTTTTCATTTATCATGCCTCTCTAGATCTATAGTTTAACAAAAGAAAAAAGTTAGAGCTGAGCACTTACACTGTTGATCATGAGGTGCATGATGGTTTTGGGCATGAGGTCTCTGATGGACTTGTTGACTATGCCGATGTATGAGTCCACGAGGTTGCGGATGGTCTCCACCTGCCGTTCAAGCTGCGGGTCCATGGACACGGTGTCGCTAGGATTCATGGCATCTTCATTTTCAGGCTGGAGTAGACAGAGACAAAAGAAAGAGAAGTAAAGGGTACTACAGCAGAGATGTTTTGTTTGTGTGATAGGTTGAAATAAATTAGTTTTCTGTTTTGTTGGTGCACTTAGTATGGGTTTAAAGTGAAAATGGGATGTCACACACTTCTGAGGACCCATCAGGATTAAGCAATATTTGAATCAGAATCTCATGGCAACTGGTGGGGTGTTAAGTCAATGTCAGTCACATCTGATTGAAGCACACCCACATAATGGTAAGGGTTCATTTCTACCTCCTTTATGTATAAAAAAAAATATATATCCGTTTAAAACATTGGAAACGGCACTGCACCCACAGATATAAATAATACAGCCAATAGAGGGCAGGGTTAAATGTTTCTGACAACAGCAAATGAGGCGACAATGGAAGAGGTTATAATAATGTACCTTTAACTGAGGCAGCGTTGTAGATGGTATCGTGGTATGTAGATTTCTTAAGAATTTTTCTCACTATTATAGATTTGTTCTGGTCCAAAACTGTCACATTAAAGGAGCTAGCAGCTAATGGTGCTAACTCCAAAAAGAAGCCTAATAACAGCAACAGTGCTGACAGAGCTAACAGTGTTAACACGGGGGGAAACCGGAAGCTATGCTTCAGCATTGGCACTGTGGGTTGGGATAGCGTTTTCGGCACTGCATGAGCAAATTGCAGAGCGGCAGCGATTAGTTAGCCAGTGGAAAACACATAAATGCTTGCATGCACACCGCCAGACTGGTTACCACAACAACAAACACAGAAGCTCAGATTACAACACTCACAGAGTGATCTCCACTTTATCTTTACTTGGCAAATAGTGGTTTATTATGTTAATGCTCTGAATTTCCTGTACAGCACTTTAAAGTCACATAAATAATAACTTAAGATGTCTTTTTTAATCTTTGATTGTTGATTGATTGACTACTTACTCTTACAGAGAAGTACTAAGGATTTGAAGCAGTGTAAGGAGCTTTAACTGCATTTTAAATGAACAGTAGGCAAAGCTCTACAGTTTAGGGCAAATCTTTCTCGATTTAAGCCTTCCATCCACCCCACACCAATATTTTTTGACCATGAATCATAGATCTTTTTGGATGCACTCTCCTTAGTAAGTGACCTGAATATATAATAGCGTGGAAAGCAAACAGTGGATAGCTGTGGCCTGGATATTGGATCCCCCAGTGTGCTTTCTAGACCAGCGGGGCAGTGAATTGAATGAGCAGTTGCACACAGTGTGGTTGTGGAATAGGGCTTTGCTAAAAAAACACCTCTTGTGCTCTACAAATGTACTCCAGACACATTGAGGAAGAAAAAAAGGTAAAACAATTTTTGTTTAAAATTTGGACCGCAAACTAGTTTCACCAGAGTGTATGCAAAGAGCAAACAAAACTCTCATAATTTCCCACAATATGCTGTGTGTCTTTAAATATCTTTAGGCTACATTTAAAGAAATGCTGGAATTCTTTGTAAATACTATTTGTTAACTGCCTACAGTATTAGTTAGCTTCTGGCGTACCTGGTCTTTCTCTGGGTAAACACCAGCTCTGAGGAACGAAGCTTTCCAGCTGTCTACATCCTCCTGAGTGTCACATGCCAGTTCAATCTGACGCAGGTCTTTGTACACATTCCTGTCAGACACACACACATTGACCAAAGATTACAACAGATACAACATCATAAACATGATTGTTTTCAAGGATCGTAGCATCCTTACCTTTGTTCAGTGTTGAAGATGGCAAAGACGTGCTTGCTGGACATGAAGCCCTTCTCCACGTCTCTCAGCTTCAGGTTGTCGAGAGGCAGCATGTACTTCTTCTCTTTCTCCTGTTAAAACAACCAGAGATGTGGTGACAACTATAAAAGATGGCAGACTATAGCAAATAAACAATTAACTCACCAGAGCAAGTGAGTACAAAGTAAAATTTTACTATCCTGGGACACAGGATGACTACAGTTTTACCGGTGTGTTATAGTGATAACTCTGTAATTACTTTATGAGATGCTGGAAGTTTTGTCCTTAAAAACAAGCCCACTTCCTCTCCATACATTAAAAATGAGTAGGGCTGGGGATTATATTGATTGATATATATTGATATCATATTTTCTAAGTGATGTCTTTTCCTGGTTTTAAAGGCTGCGTTCCAGTAAGATGTCGGGTGTAAACCTGTGGTCAGTTGATTGTCAGACCAAATTCTCATTGTTTGGATAGTAAGTAAAGCCTTGTGTCCACCAAAGTCTTTCTTTTCCCGGCTGAAAAAACAGCAGTTGTTTTTCACTACTTGTATTTCTTCTCTGTGATGGTTGGTTTTTGTGGTATTAATCTTGCCCCTTCTCCACCGTGATTTGAGTGCAACGTTTCACTCAAAGTAAACATTTTTCAACTCTCATTTTTAATCGGACAATGGATTAAAAAAAGATCAGACGACATCTAGTGTCAAATGTATGGATTACTATTGATTTCAATTGACCAGGATTTTCTTTGGTTGATTACAGCCCCAGAAGAGTGAAGTCAGCCTTTTTTTAGCTCTTTCTATTATGTCTTTAGTCATTACGTCCACATTACTGATGAATATTTATCAAAAATCTCATTGTGTAAATATTTTGTGAAAGCACCAACAGTCAACTCTATAATGTTGATATTAAGGTGTTTGGTCAAAATTAACGTGATATTTTATTTTCTAAGTAAACAACACATTTTTCAAGCGTTTACTTCCCTATAAGCAGTCTTACCTCCTCATCTTTGTACCAGGAGAGAGATTCAGCAGTCAGGACAAACCAGTAGTCCTTGGATCCTCCCTTCATGATACTGATGTTAATCGTGAGCCAGCCTCTGCGGATCACCTGCACACGAGAGCCCAACAGTTGACTAAACTACACACCCCACAAGAGGAGTAATATATGTCTGCAGAGAGTAAACAGAAGACTAAAAACAGATGAAATGACAAAAACATAGAGAATTGGCATCAAAATACAGAACAAACGCCATGCACGTGCAACAGTATTATACATTAAAACAACAACAAAAGAACAAAAACATAAAAACGTTTGCTTCAATGAAAAGTCACCTTCTCTGCATCCCTCTCTCTGTCAGACTGACGGACAAGAAGGCAAAGGGAACAGACACACAGGGATAATAAGCGGACATGTGCAATACCCCAGCATGGGTTTTTGTAACGATTAATGTATTATAAAGTTGGAGAGTCAGCCGCGCACCAATTTGTCTCAGTGCCAAGGTGACGTGCCGCAATAAAACATTCCCACGCCGCCTAAAAAGCATTTTCTTCCTAGGCCACCGTTATCATCAGGGCTGTTCAGACACAGACAAACTAGGCACCAAAGAGAAGTTTTTCTTTGGTAATTTATTTCACCCAATCTAATTTTAAGTAGGTCCCTTTTATGCCCATGCATGCGTTTCTTTGTTAAATGAGTCAATGGTCTCACTGCAAAATACAGCTGATTTTGAGAGTCTGCAGGCTGACCCAGTATAAAAACGTTTTAATGAGGGCTTAAGCGCAGCTAAAACTGCTGGCTGTTGCTTTTTGTGACATACTGCTGTGTTTCAAACAGAGACATGGATAACAAGACATATCCCACATAATCAAAAAAATACAGAAAAACAAGGATGAGAAAAAAACTTTTTTCAGCCTAATGACTGGGTGAGAAACTTGTAGAACTGGAATAAATGGCCACTATCTTGGTAAAATCCAGTTCTCATCAATTTGTAAGTGTAAATTTTTCACTTCCCTCTTCTTCATCAAATCTCGTTTCTCGACATGGCCTGAATGACCGTTGACTCCCCCACCCACCCAAAGAGGAAGTGACCAGTGGAGGTGCGGAGGGGGTACGATACTTACAAGAATCTCTCCCTGGGCCGTAAAAAAGGAGGAACAGAGGAGGAGAAAGAGGAAAAGGGAAATGAAGAGAAAAGACAACACAGGCACAGACAAGAGTGTGTAAATGTGAGGCAACAGAGGGCAACAATGAAAGGAAAGACGGGCTGAGACAACAACAAAGAACAAGAAATAAAAAGCAAACAGCAGGAGAAAGCAGCTGCTATGATGCTGCAGTGGTGTGAGGGCTTTATGTGGCTGTGATCTGTTTTAACGGGGAGGTACCTGATTGGGCATGACTCTCTTCTTGTTGGCGTTGGCAGCGGTTCTCTGCTGAGCACTGCGGGAGAGGCATTCAACAAGATAAACTGTGGTATAATATCCACAAATTAAACCACATGATATTGTTCATATTTTTCTAATGTCACTATTACCTGGAGCTACAACTAATGACTATTTTTTATTTATTATTTATTATTCTGCCTTTTGTATTCTTAGTTTGGTCTGGAAGGCATCAGAAAATGGTGAAAAGTGCCCATCATAATATCTTAAAGCCTTAATGCCTTCGTATTGATTTGTCTGATCAACAGTCTAAAACCCCAAAGACAGTCTATTTATTGTCACATTTGATGATCAAAGGCAGCAAATCCACTCATTTTGGTCCACTGTCCAAACAATTGAGTCATCATTTCAGCTACTAACAAAACATTTCAAAAATAATATACAGTACACTTTATCATACAAGTTATTATCGCCTTCATGTTTTTCTGTACCTAAAGTCGGAGATGGAGAATAGTAGTTGCAAAAAATCTAACTGTTGAGATTTTGTACATGTATTAGTATTCCTTTAAAGAACTCGTAGTGCAGAAGTACAACACTTCTACAAATTCTTCTCTGTAATGCTGACTTGGCACTTTTAAAAACACAAATAGTGGTGGTAAATGTAAAAGCCAAAATTGCCAATATTAACCAATATTTTACTTATTTGAGATAAGTGAAAAAAATTCCGGTACAGAAATGTCAGACATGTTTGAGATAATGAATATTTTTAACTAAAACTGACATAAGCATTGGCCTCTAATATTGGTTGGGCTGTGCTAATGGTGACTAAACTTTTGTTGTTTAATTTCTTCCCAGCACAAGAAAACATTTTAAAAGTATCAATTGGCCAGAAAATTGGTCTTCAACATTTGACTGATCAATCCCTATTGACTGACTGACTGGATATTAAAGAGATTAAGGCAGCACCTAATGATGATTTTTCTTACTGATTGATTTATTGATTAATCTGCTGATTATTTTTTGGATCAGGCTTATACGGCACTGTGCACTGTTAGTATGTATACCTAGGATAGTAAGGTACCACAATTCATATGTACCCCTCATAGGTATGAGCCAGTCATTTATGTATATCTGACATTATCAGGAGGGCTGCCCACTTGTGACCAATCCACTGATAGGAGTAAAAAAGGATGTAGTATAAAGACTGAAAGGCTGCGTAAGGATGCAGGTTGATTTTTGAGGATGGGTCGAACAAACACACGACTTTCTCCCAGGAGACCATTGCTCAGAACTGTGTCAAACCCGGTGAACTTTGAGTTATTTTAAGTAGGGGTCGACCAATATTGGTTTTCAGGGCCAATACCGATTATTAGTCCTTAATGGGACCGATAACCGATATTTGTAAACAATATGTATTTACAATAAAAATGAAAATATTTCTGTTGAAATTAAGAATTTGGAATATAACAAACTCCAACACAAAACTTTGTGTAAACGCCTTTAGCAAATGTTTAATCAGAAATACAGTACTATATCAGTACTGTATCAAATACAGCAAGTTCCCTGCAACTTTTCGTTCATTAAAAATTTAAATGTAAAAAAATAATTGAGTAAAAATAGTTCCTGAAGTTTTACAAAGTAAAATTTCCTCTTACCACTTTCTTTGCATGTATTGAAGACTGCCTTTCCTGGTGTTGGCTCAATGTAATACGCACACATTTTCATTAATTAATTTTATCAGTGGTCATTAAAAGAAACCACTGCATCACCATGCTGCCCCTTATCGTTTCACATTTGGAAAATTTTAGGATAGACGTCTTTCTCTAATCCTAATGAAGCTTAAGTATCTTGACTAAGTATCTTACTTGGCAAATCCAATGAAGTCCTCATGGTTAGTGTTGATGTAGGAGAGCTCAATGTCAATCAACAGCAGCACCTGAGGGGGCAAAACATCACACATGTTATGTACACAAAGAAGTGAGACTGTACAGAAATACAGATTGGCTGCATCTTTCTCTCTATCTCACACACACACACACACCTGGTCTTTGGTCTTGCTGTCTCTCTCTCTGACGTAGGTGGTGACGATCCTCTCAGTCTCTTCTCTCAGCCGAGGGTACGATCCCAGCTGTAGAAGCACACACAGAAAACACACGCACTGCTGCAGGGACCGTTACAGGACACACCTGTGTAGCCTTACACAACACTGTGAACACTGTGTATCCTCATAAGCAGCTACACCCGACCACTGACAGTTACTATACGATATAAACACAGTATGAGGCAGGACATTTCACACATGGAGACTGAGAAGGCATGCACTAATGAGCTCCATATCAGCTTGAGATTTTTTGTCAGCTATATAGATGTTGTGATAGCAAGTGTAAGGAAACAGTGTGCATTAGCAGAATGTCATCTCAAGCTGATAACGAGTCTCAACAAATCAGGGAGGAAGTAGGAAAGAAGGATCAGGTTAAAGTCCAGAAAGAGATGAAGTTTGAGTAGGGTTTGATGGAGGCTGGTGGGGAGTGCTTTACTGGTGTGGTTCAGGAAAGAGTGTATCACAGGGTAAATACATTAAAATCTGTCTTGACAACACAGGGTGAAAAACAGACACAGTTGAGCCATTTTCCAAGCAGACAAATTTCTTGTAGTGCTTTTCCATCGGCACCTTTTGCTGCGATGAATCAAATTAAGCTGTGTCGATTTGAGTCTCCATTACCAGTTTAAACACACTGAGCCACAATTGAGATTGTACATCTCCAGAGTGATGCTGACAGCACGTACAATGGCCTCCAATCGTGTTGCAGTGACATCAGATGGGCTTCGTTATCATTACTCAGTGTCAAAATTCAGTGACGATTCAATGTCATCCAATCAATTTGTGTGTTTCAGCTCCCTCTGTGCATTGCAATCTAAGGGCCTGCGTCCAGATAGCGTTTTACCTCAGCACAAAAGTGGTGGCTCGGGAGCGCTTTATTCCAGCACCTCATCAAAAAATAGATTTTTCTGTCTTTGTTGTGAGGAAAGACAGTTGCTTAGCTAAAGAAGCTGCAGTGATGTTACTCGCGCCTTCCTGAAAAGTTCAGAGATTTTCAACGCAAAGTGCTCGGAGCTGTCGCACAAAAAAAGGCAGAGCTCTGGACACAGGCAATAACCCTAACCCAAACCATTAATGTTTAAATAAAATGCATCACAAATCAAAAAAGAAAAACTTAAGAAGAGTGATACATATTTTATAAAAATATTTTATTTACTGTGATTAAAGACTACCAGCAGTTACTTGTAACTTTTAAGGTGGACTGTTTTCTTCAATGCATGATTTGACGTCCGTCAATCAAAATACCTTAAATGTCAACATGGTAACACTGACCATGTATTTTCATTGGCTCTCTTGCATGACAAATGCTAAATTGTATCTTAATTAGTCATTAGTGCTTAAAAGTATCTATGACTTTTTTTTATGCAAACTGCGTTATGTTTTTTTTTCACTTTGTGAAAAAGAGTAGATCGTTCTGGCGCCTTCGAGATGGTAGTACTGCTGTATGGAGAGAAAATGACAGCTGTGCCGGGCTAAAGTGCCGAGTCATGCCAAGCCAGCACATGACTATGGAAAAGGACTATTAGTTTGAGAGCGGGGATTTGATTTGATAAGTGAGGCGGGGTGAGGGGGTGTTAAATAAATCACCAATCACAGTACTGATGAGGTAAGTGGGCTGGTAGAGGTCCAGGATCAGAAAGGGCTCTTTTAGATTCGTCATTAAAGAGGGAACCATAGGGAGAAGTGGGTGGAACGGGTGCTGAGTGCAAGCAGCGGTGAGGGGGAACGATCAACAACAGACAGTGACAAGTTAGTTTATTACTCTCTTTTCCTTCCATTGATTGCCCTCCATCACCTTTTACTTGTATTACTTTTTTCCTTTCACTGTCTCTTTGTATTGATCACTTTTAAATCCGCCCCTCCACTCTTCTTGTTTACCTTTTCAGTGCACTTCCTGATCAGGGCAGCAAGCTCGGTGACGACGAGGTCAACACATTTCAGACAGGGGTCTTTCAGCTTAATGATCTGCTTTTTCACTATGGCCTCAAACGCCAAGTCTGGGGTGAACAGGCCTGTCCTGTGGTGAGGCATCATGGGAGTTTGAGGTTTAATGTCAGGTAAAGGAGGTGGTGTAGCATGGGGCCGTGATGAGGAAAATGGGAACGGAGGCAGAAAAATGAAGTTGGATGGAATAAATTGGAAGAAAAAAAGAAAGTTTCAAAAGGAAAAAAAAAGATGAAGATTGATGAATACAAGAAAAAAACAGGTATTCAGTTAGTTCTACTTCATGTATAGAACAAAAACAAGCTGCAGGTTCTAGAAAGTGTACATTTAAATTTCAGCTTCCTATACATTTGCATGTTAAAAATCCGCCTATAGCTTTTTATTCATGCTAGCGGCAGGGTTTCATGGATTTTAGTGTCAATCAGTCAACCACTTTGGTCCAGAGCAAAATATCTCAACAACTATTAGATAGATTGGCATTTTGTAAAGGCATTTATTGTTCCCAGACAATGAATCCTTAATGATTTGGTGATTTCTTAAATTTCCTCGTGTCACCATCCAGCCAGCATGGTTGTCGAGACTTAAAATAATATTTAAGCCTCAAAATGACAATTTGTATTTGAGTTACTTGCTCCACGTTATGCTGAATTTGATGGCAGCATATGTTGCTCCAAAACCTGTAGATCCCTTTCAGCATTAATGTTGCGCAATGCATTGTGTTAAGTTTGTATGAATGTGCTGATGTAGTTTTTCTGTTGAGAAACCCCTGCCTCCTCGTTCAGCGTGGAACCATGTGAGGAAAACAAAGTTTTCTCCACATATTACACATAACACAGGGTGAGTGATTGACACGCAAATTATTTTGTGGGTTAAGTATTCCTTTAAGTCTTGCTTCAATTGAAGCCTAAAACCAAGCCTGCAGCTTGTTTTGTAATTAACCTGTACAGGAACATGTAATAGCCTGCCTGTTCCTAACCACACAGCCTTTCAGAGACACCACTCCAGTGCACTGCAGTACAGCCTTGTATATCCGCTAATGTTCATGCAAGTGAACTTTAAAGCAGGACTGTTAAAACTGAACCCTCCCTTTGAATTCAGCCACTTTACTTTTCAATCCAGCATGCCAAAATGATGACCGAAAGCACATACTGTAGCTTTTAAAAAAACATAACCAAAACGGCTGCTTTATAAAACAGTTTGGCACCAAAATGGCCCCTGGCAGCTCTTAAGTTGGCTGGTCTCTGTGGTGTGTATGTACAGGTGTGGCAGCCAGGCAGGAGACCATGCAGCGATACCTTATTAGTGCACTGTCTGACTGTGTTGATGAGCTCCTGGATGACCAGGTCGATGCATTTCAGACAGGGCTCTTTCAGCTTAATGATCTGCTTTTTCACTATGGCCTCAAACGCCAGGTCTGGGGTGAACAGGCCTGTCCTGAAGGACATACAGACAAGACAGACATAGAGACATGGGGCACAAGAGGGGGATAGATGGACACACAGGCACACTGATGAGGGAAGAGATCAGCAGACAGATGATGAGGAAGATAAGATGAGGAGCAGTGGAGTGGAAGACAGCCATAAGGCTAACAAGCAGCCAGGGAGACTAACTAAAAACTGCTTACAGAAAAACAAAGATGGACTGAAGAGACAGCACATTAAATGGAGACAAGAAAACTAAGACAGAAAGTGACACTTCGAGACAGAGAAGACTGTAGGTCTTTGTGAAGCCGAATGGACAAAAACAAATAGAGAAAAGGCTGGCAGACATGATAGCTGACATACAGACAGGGAATGTGTGTGCGGAGCAGTGTGCTGTTTGCAGACTTGCCTGACTCCGTGGATGTTCTTGATGGCGTAACTGATCTCTTTCCTCAGCTCCTTTTCATCAAACTCCATCTAAGAATACCATGCAAAAGCTTAGACTTTATTTGTCCAATGCAAAATGAATGCTGAACAAGAGGGATAGTCTGTGGGTTTGTGTACCCTTTGTTAATGTTTCATTTATGAGAGCTTGGGCAACATAGTAACAGTATGACACTGGTATTTATAAAGATTGCCACATCAGTTAGTGTAAATATAAAACCAGTCGTGGAGCACGTTATTAACCTATGAGTGCCTGAGCCACTTGTTCAGCCAGACAATCCTTTGACACAGTTAAAGGAAATACTGAAAAATAGAGTTCTCTGTCAAGTAAAATTACAAATACACAAATATGTGACTTAAATCTAACTACTTATCTACATTCAACATAATGGTGATAATCATATTAAAACTTCACATCACTAGTCACCTTCACCAGCTCGAAGGGAAAGCGCTCATGGAAGATGCGATTGATCTTTGCTCCACCTGACAAGTTGGAGGTGTCCACCTGATCCCCAGACCCCTCGATGCACTTCTCAAAGTCCACCCCAAATTGCTGCACCATCCTACAGATTGTACATAGAATACAGGAAATGCTTTGAAACGATGTATTTGTTTGTCTGCATCTGTTTGTGCGACGGCGTGTGCATGTACTGACTGGAGTAAGGCCTTGGTCTTGCGTGTGGGGTCGTCAGGGCGGAAGTTCTTGTACTCCTCAACCTCTTTCTCCAGTGATAACAGCTGGCTTTGCAGTTTACTGCGTAACCCGGGCAACGTGTCACGGATGTGGTTGGTCAGTTGCTGGAGAGACACAAAATTATTGTATTTTTAAAAATAATTCACTTCTTTTTTCTTTTTTACTTAGAAGTATTTTAATGCTTATTTTTTCATAAAGAAGTATTTAAATGCTGAGGAGATTTGTATTTATACTTTGTTAATGTGTGCTCTTTTGGTAAGGGCTCACTTGAAACAGAAATGTTCTTGACAAAAACTTTAAAGTACAAATGAACACAAGCCAGAAATAATATTTTCAACCCTGGAAATTAGTCATCAAATTGATCCTCAACAATTATGTGAGTTTTGCAAAAGACCTGCAGCACATGTCTATATGTGTGTTTGTGTGTGTCACCTGATTGAGGGTCTTCTGCAGCAGTGGTGTGCCCATGCGTTCTGCAATGTGTCTGTATGCAGGGTGCGACAGGAAGAACTTCCTCTCAGCAGCCAAAGCAGCGCGGATGTCTTTCTTTCCATCAATGTCCTTTTGACTGCGGTTCACCACCCCAATGTAACCTAAAGACAGAAGAAATGTCTGCTGTTCTCTGTGGGTGGTAAACTAAATACATTAATTGATTTGCACAGGATTTGCAACCAAATATTAAATTATGATGACTGCTAATATTGAAGAACTGTGTTTCAGAAAAGCTGTTCATCTGCTGAGGATGTAAACATGATGATATTTCATTCAGTCTATTTAAGATCATTGTCATTGTTTAATTTCAGAGCCAATGTGTAGTTGAATGTATATCTGCAAATATTTGGATATTTGCAATGAGATTGGTGAATTTCATTGCAAAATGTGTATGTGTGGGTGCTTTTGTGTGTTAGTATTTGTGCGTGTGTGGTCTCACCTCTGCGGAGCGGCAGTAGTTTATTTTCAAGGATGTCTCGTGCATCCGTCCCCTCATCCATCAGGTCCAGCTTGGTGATCACACCAATTGTCCGAAGACCTAAAGACAAAGGTGTCATTGCTGAGACTGAGCATATATGACTTACACATGGAACGGGGAGTTTAGGATTTACACAGAAAATGTAATGCTTTTATTTAGGCAGTTAAATTCTAATAAACTACAGTGGAACAGTGTGTTAGCAGTATATTGCAATCTAAAGAGTGCTTCAGGAATGAGTCCTAAATCCTGGAAATGAGTCAGCATTTCCCTTGTCTTTATGTCAGTGAGTTGTCTGTGGTTAACACAAGCTGAAGAGATTTTCACATTTTGTTCTACAACATAAAATAGCTAGACAGTACCCTACTTGCAAACTTTAAAGCCGTTGTGTGTTAAAACAGACAGTTGGTAACAAGTGGCTAAATAAGACTACAGAACGTCATCGTACTGAACTGGCTTTACAGTCTTGTGGTGTTGATGTTACGTCATGTAACCGTGGTGTTGTTTGTTTATAGCATAATGCGTTTTGCTTCTGGTGATTTCATTTGCACTTCAAACATCCTAACAGTGATGTTCATTTCTGATGATGATCTTGCTGAACAAAACGTGCAAGAATCATAAACATTTCTTTACTACAGGACTTATTTTCTGTAGTAATTCAAAATCCAATGGAAAAAACAACACTACTGTCTGCGCTGACCTATCACAAACTTACACAAAGCACACACTGCTTCAAAAATCAAAACAAGACTACCATCTGCAGCCATGCTAGTAGCTCAGTTGGGCTGATATTAGGCCCAACAGTATGTTATATGCATGTTATATAACATCAGCATGTAACATACTCACAATGGCCAATGCAAACATGATGATGTTTGGCTGGTAAAAAGTTAACCATCTACTGGGGCGACTGGGGTTCAGGAGGTGGCGCGGTAGTCTACCATTCGGAAAGTTGGTGGTTTGAGCTCTCATCCCTGCAGTCTACATCTGTCCTTAGACACTGATGCAAAGTCATATGAGCAGTTTAGGGTTCGGTATCTTGTCTAAGTGTGTGTGAATGATTACCTGATGAGCAGGGAGTAAGTGCATGGTTGCCTTGGCCACCAGTGCATAAATAGGGTGTACAGAGCTTTGAGCGGTCGCTAAGACTAGAAAAGCGCTATATAAATGCTGTCCATTTACCATTACTACAACCCTGAACCTTTAAAAACATCTGAATTGAACAAAATAAGGCCAAAGGTGGGTTTGATTAAATGTAATTATATCTCTACTAATCTTATTCAACACATCTACGCTGCCAGGAAGTGTTTTAATAATGCAGCTGTTAATTATTCTTACGAGCAGGCTCCTGCACTGAGGCAAAGATTTATAAAAAGAAGAGTGATAATAGCTGCAAGACACAGCAAAAGTAATTAGTTTTTAACCAAATTAGAGCCAAAAATGGTTACATTTATAAAAATATCCAGAAGAAAATGTATCAAATGACATACATATTGGCACCATCCTACACATAAACTTTCTCCAAGCTCTCAAAAAGTCCTCTTACCCTGAGGGTCCACCTCCTTGGCAATCTTGAGGGCGTCAGAGTTGGCCAAGTCTGTGTTAGCCGGGGTGACGGCCAGGATCAGACAGCTCTCCTTGGTGATGAACTGCAACAGCATGTCCCTGATCTGGTGCTCGATGTCTGGAGGCTGGTCTCCCACAGCAACTTTAGTCATCCCTGGCAGGTCGATCAGGGTCAGGTTCAGCACTGAGAGATGTTGATGAGGTAGAAGGAAGGAAAGGAATCAGTCAGAGGCTGAAAAATTGCACCTAGAAGGCTGAGTTTGTATGTGTGTGTGTTACCGTTGGGGGAGTAGACACGGAGGTTGATGGGGATGGGGGAGATGCCCTTGTTGGATCCTGTGATCCGGTCAGTCTCTGCTTCAATCTCCATACGGACCTCGTCAAAGTCCACAAACTTACGTCCCTTACAGTGGAGGAACTCTGCATACTCTGCATGGAGCAAATGAGAGATTTAGACAGGAAGGAGCGCAATGGATTGATGGGAGACGAATATAGAAACAAATGTAATAAGATAAGGGGGCACAGAGGGGAAGATGGCACAAAGAGGGACAGTGTAGGAAATTAGAGGGAGTGAAACTAAGTTAGCTGCATAGAACATGTCGATAATGTGGATTTTACTGTACTTTCTTTTTTTAGAACGGTCGCGTCTACGTCTGTCAGCTGCTCAGACGTTCACATGTACATTTGGATAGCTGTACAACTACATGGTCACTCAGCTGTGCTGATGATCGACCTTCACTTTTTCCCATTTTATTACTTTTTGCGCTTGAGTTGACTCTTTTTACTAATTCTTATTCATTCTCTGTTAGCTAGTAAGTTTGTCAAAAGTATCGATACTTTGTATTGAAGGCATAGACTATAAAATAATGGTAGTAGCTACCGTGACATTACCCATTGGTTTGTGGACTCCTGTTTTAAAGCCTTGAGTTGGGCATTTTCAACATTTCTGTTTTTTGGAGCCAGAAATGACCATATTTGGATGAGAGAGTGAAGCTATGGAGGACTGACGGGTGGATCTATTTGCAGACAGTCTGTCACTCAGGCAGCTGCGCCCTTATTATGTGCAACTTTAATCATTAATGAAATGTAAACAGATGAATTCTATAAAAATTCAACCCTGTGCAGTTAATGAATAATAAAATAAGCTAGAGAACAAATTTGTTTTTTTGTCTCAGGCTATAATCATGTTTTTTTCTGCTGTAAAGTTGAGCATTTTAACATGGAGGTCTAAAAGGATCAACTCACTTTTGGATCCAGCCTCAAGTGGCCATTCAAAGAACTACAATTTTTTTTTTCAGCTTCAGGTTGCCCCTTGTTCAAAAGTATTGAAGCTATACAAACAGATGGATCTGTAATCTCTCTCTCCAGCAACCAACCCACCATTTTCCTCTTGTCATGGTTTAAAAAGAGGTGTCAAGTATCACACACCTGACCAGGACTTGTAAAGCCTGAATTTAAGAGTGCAGACCCTTTCCAGACTGTGTGACTCGTGTTTACAACTTACCTGCTTTATTGTTAACCAGCTGGAGAATGAGAGGACGACGAGTGACGATGCCAGATCCTCTGGGCAAAAAATCCCTGAAAGATTGAGAGACAGTCACAAAGTTTAATACATACAGACGACGTAGTGACATGAGTACTGACAAGCAAATGGCTGTTTGGCTAACAGACATTTGTAACAACGTCAAATCAAATAACAACAATGTCACATCAAATTATATCAAATGTGTGCTCTCGCTGATCCCAGTTGAATAATTTAGCAACGTGATGCTTCTTCTCAGTAAATAAATACAAACTGAAAAAAGTCTGAAAGCATTTTATTTTCAAATATCGTGTCCTGAATACGTGTCCGCTTCTATAAAAATAGGAGTACAAGCTCTAAAATTGATCCCCAGTGTCCACCCATGTACATGTGTGCATTATTGATGCAAGGCAAAGATTGCCTTACAACCCTATTCATTATAAATAGTGCAAAGGGAAAGAAACATGTCTCCCTGTTTCCCCTTCTCAAACACACAACGTTCATCAGAATGGAAACTGTTCAATAGAATTGTGATTATTTCCAGGTCACCGACTACCCATCTCTGCAGGCTGTGAGAGCATGTCTGTGTCTGTCCGTCCTTCTGTCTGTGTATTTGCCAGGTCAGCAGCAAAGACTGAGTTGAGTTTTAGCGTAAGGTAAGCAGGCCATACATACGTACACACATACACCCTGTGCCTGCTGTCCACTGCTGACAGAGCAGTCAGGATGTTACACAACAGTGATTCCCATCCTCTTTCCTCATCTCTTCCTGTCACTTATGAAAGCACGACATGAATAATTCAAGTACAGGGGTGTAAATCACAAGTTTAATCATTATGCGATTTTATATTGATTCTTTGGACAACAATACAATAATTGCACGCTTATGTATTCAGTTGGTTCTTGTGTTAAATTTTGACTAGACTGTATGCTTGCTTACGTGTGACAGTTGTATAAGATTCGATATTGATTCAGTTGTCTTTTCCTGGTATCTGGTGCCTGGCACTGGGTTGCAAGCACTGTTTGATAGTTCAGGAGGGAGGTGTGCGTGGACGGAAATGGTGACACAGACATGCTTTGCGGATTTTAAAATAAAGGTGGATCTCTTAATGGCACAATTATGCTCAACGTTAGATACGTATACGGCCACAGACAGAGCCCTCTGTGCATACTGTGTATTCATTTTATCACAATTTGTGCACGTTTTCTGAAAGCTTACAGATACAGACAGAATACTACCACAGATCAGGGGGGCAATGTAGCGGCGCCCAAGCGAGATGCAACTGTAAGTCACAACGAAGACATTTTAAGAATGGCGAAAGGGGGCGAATTTGTAAGATCGTAAAAATAATTCTCTGTCGACATGTTTCATAGTATTTAATGGCCTCACAGACCACAGATGTCTGCAACGCATTATTACAGCCTCTTCCACTGTTTGCTTTTGTCAGAAACATTTGGCTCTGCACTCTAATGCTGTCGAATGGATTTATCTACGCCAACATAAAGGGGGCATGAAAGTCATGTGAGCAGTCATAATTGCAATGACTGAAATCAAAGTTATCTATTTTTGTATGAAAACAGAGTATAATTGAGTCTTAAAGAAGAAGATATGTATCAATGTTTTCACTTTGTGTCAGTGATGTTGGGTTATTGATTATTGAATCAATATATTCTTTCAGGTTGATGTATCGTTATACCCCATTTGATTGCCAACAAGACAGTTAATCAATTACAACGTTGTGCCAATTATCTAGTAAACATCCCAACCAAACATTTGCTCAAACATAAGGATTTGGGCTCTTTGGGCTATGTTTTCACACTTAATGGTATAAATCAGGGGTTCCCAACCAGAGCTGAAACACCTGGTCTGATTAACTAATTTGTAATGAAATTCATCTACAAGAATTTTGAGTATTCATTTATTGTTACAGTCATTGAAATATGTCAAAAATGTCAAATATTATATTCTGTTTCTTGACTTAGAATTTGGTACTTTATGTTTTCCTTCATTGCAAACTGGAAATGTTTTCATTTTGGACTGTTGGTTGAACAAATCATGGTGAAGACATTTGAATTAATAAAAAAATATATATAATCAAATTAATCAATGCCATAGATAATGAGTTGAAACCTTTTCCCCACCCTCTCTGACTTTTGACCTCTTGTAAATGAAGCTGTCTACTGGCTACCCCGTGTAGGAGCTAACATATGAGCACAAAAGAGAGATCTCCCTTCAATACAACTCTGACTGATATGCTTGAATAGTTGTAAGAGGCCCCGAGAGGTAAATTCATCCAATATTTCACAAACAAAACAATAAAATGACAAACAATCCAAAACACAATGCCTTTTATGTAGTTTTGTATCCTATTAATCATACTGTGACTCTGAAAAATCATGTGCCCCGTTCAAGTGGTCCCTACCCCCAAGTTAAGGAACCAATGAGTGGAAAATGATAAAAAGATTGTTCAAAATCTAAAATGATTGTTAGTTGAATCCTGACTGATTTAAACCTACTCCAAATAACTAAAAACAAATAAATGAACAGAGCCAGTATAACACCTGTGCACGTCAGTAAGCGAATTAACAAACACGAAAACAGCTAAGTAGCCTCCTGTGGGTATCTGGTACCCAGTGTGTCATATACACATGACAGTGCAGCTGGTGACATCACTGATGACCCCAGCACAAACACATCAATGCCCCTACTGTCTCCCCCAGCCACTGCTTGGGACCCGGAGACAAAAGGCAACAGGAAAAAAGGAGACTTGGCTGGCTAATCAACATTCCCTATCTCTTGGACAACAAGTGAAATCATTCTGACATGTCGAAGAGTAAAACGATCCCTTTTCTGGGCACCTTCGTTTGGAGATAAAAACACAAAGACGCCACGGATATCTCAAGCAGTTTAGGCCTCTGCGGCAGCAACACAGACATGTCTTCTTCCCCTTCCCTTTCCTCATGAATAGATATTCTCCAAAGGCGTGTGTCTCTTTGTTCTAACTGCAAAACAAACTGCTTATTTTCCACATTCAACATCTAACATATGGCATTCATGTAGCAGTTGGTTTGCTTCTATTTGTCATCAAAGGGGGATCCAAAATTCAGATTCCTTTACACTCATTCATCGACCTCAAAAGCTTATTCAGCATTGCATTTTCATTTGCACTGTCGGTATTTGTACAAACTCCAACACTTCATCTATCTGACAAAGACCACATCAAACCTGCCAACAGTCTGTTTGCACCTCACCCTGGAAAGTAAACCATTGACCTGACCTATGTAATGTAAGGCCTATAAAGATGTATTTACAGCCCGCAAGCAATCTCAAGGAAAAAACAACCTCAGTAAATGTTTGACAGAGTGGGTAGAATATGAAGCAGTAGCAGATCAGTGCTGATATTCCTGCCGAGGAAGTCAAATTTGTATAGGCTGAGGAGCTCTAAGACAAAAATTACTTTTATAAATCCCTTCAATTTTTTTCTCCTCAGTTTTTTGTCTCTCATTCAACAGCTGTTTTCTCGTGCGTAAAATGCGTAATAATGCGTTGTGAATAGCTCAGCTCCAAAATGGAAAGAATCCTTTGGAGAGAAAAAACGTTATGAACTGGGAGGCACCGACACAGAGCGCGTACCCAAGTGCTTAGTTGGCGACTTTTACGCAACAGCTCGGCACAGTTTGTCTTAAAAGAACAGCAGCAGCCACAGTCTACGGTCATGAAAGTAGAAAAAACACCATTCACAAAGCTATACTAATCCAAAGTTACATATAAACGGTACAACCTCCCGACGAAATTCTCCAGCACGGAGCTCTTCCCTGCGCTCTGGCCGCCGACAACCGCTATCTGCGGCAGGTCCAAGTTGCATGTCTGGCCGATGGAGCTGAAGGCGTCCTGGAGCTTGTTGATGAGGGGAATCAGGTCTTCCATTCCCCGGTTTCCCATAGCGGCACCTCGGTCAGCCCAGCGGGCTCTATCCTGCTCTGCTCCCCGATCAAATAAGAGCCAAAGGGTCGGTCTTCCAGCAAAGCAAAAGTTTCCAGATGGCACTGCAGTCTGCCACAGTCTCTATGAGGTTATTTCATTAAAACGCCAGGCAGATTAGAGTCATGAGTCCCGACTGCGGTCAGAGCACTACAGAGGTTATTAGCAGGATGATTGCATGATAAAAGTAGCCACATTAAACCGAAAACTTCTGTCATCATCCGGTCAGGCGACACCCAGCCTCCGCCGGAGATCGTGGCTCCGCCTCCGGCGTCACTCTCCTCTGTCATTGGTCAGCTGGGGCGTCTGTCAATGTAAACCAGTACGTCGTCGTTTTTAGAGTGCAGTTTGGGAAACAGGAGTGGAAGTATTTGAGACAATTTAGGGGTTTATTTGCAAAAAAAAAAAAACAACCCAAAAATGCCAGACATAAAACCCACACATAAAGGTATAGCAATTAAACTTGAGTTGGTATATTCTTTTTTTTGTTGCAAAAAACTGAATGACTTGCTTATTTAAATAAACAACAACATATGAACCCCTGTAAACACCGAAACGGGTTTTGCTTGCTGTCGGCGTAAAATTAACCCTATTCATATGTTTGTTATAGTCCTGTTATTTCAAGTTAATGCTTAAGATATAAGTAAGTATGGATAGCATTTGCTTAAAGGTAAGTATTCAGATCCTTCAATTAAGTAGAAGTTATAATACCACACTTTAAAAATGCTCCCTTACAAGTAAAAGTCCTGCATTCAAAAATTTAAGTAAAAGTATGTGACTATTGTCTGCAAGATGTACTTAAATTATATGAAAAATAGTGTTTTACTATTGTATGCAGTGTTCTTAAATGAATGTTACTGCTGCATTAATGAGCAAAGATCCTTATGTTTGAAGCATGACTCAGAACCACATAAGAAAAGTGAATCAAAAAGACATCTTTTCATGGTGTCAGAAAAACACTCCTTTATCACAAAGGGATACTTCATTTTTTTCCATTACAAACATCCAAAATAAGCACATTTAGAAAGACGTGGGTTTTACTGGACAAAGGAGATGGAAAACTAATTTGAATAGCAACTAATGCTGTCAGATAAATCTATGGCTGTAAAAGCACATTTTCCTCTAAGATGCAATGGTGTAGAAGTATAAAATAGCATCATATGGAAATACTCAACTTTAACAAGTGCCTTGAATTTGTACTTGGTGTCTCTTGTAGGCGTACTTAGTACAGAACTTGAGTATTTCCACCACTTGATTATGATTTGTATTGTTGAATGCCAGTTTCCCAGTGAGGCTGCAGACATGGTTTTTTTGCTGACTTTTAGTAGCTTCAAATGTAGACAGAATTTTCTTTGTCATTTAAGAGGAAGTGGATCATTTGTGTGTCTCTCTGGATTTACAGAGACACACAGTTGTACAGTTTAAGATCTAAACCCCCAATAAGCAGCACGAGGCTTAAATTTAATGGTTGTATGATTGTTTTTTGAATGTGCAGACCAGGTTTTACTGTCTGTTGTTAATAATTGAATATATGGACTGAGGCTTTTTCAGATGATTTAAGAGGCTGTTAATGTGTGCTGTCTGACTGAAGTTTGTTGCTCCGGGTTTTTCTGTTATTTCTATTATTTATATTGTCCTCTTTGAAAGATCTTCCATGATCTCTCCCTTATCATTTTGCGAAATGTGTTCTGATACTTTTTGATCTTTTATTACACAGTTATTTAGCAATGGGAAGGTCAGAACAGGCAGTTTCCTCGATATGACTAATGATGTAGTTACCAGCTTGAGTAAGAAGTGTGCAGTTGCACTGTTGAGATTTAACATTAAAGGGACCATTCACTTCCTAAACTGAAAACTTATATTTTCCTTTTTACTTGCAGTGCTATGTATCAGTCTTAATTATTTTGACGTGAGTTTCTGAGTGTTTCGGGTATCGGTCGTATAGATGTCTGCTTTCTCTATAATGGAACTAGAGGTCACTCAGCTTGTGGTGCTCAAAAAATAAATTTGAAAAACGTTTCTTTCTGAAGTAGGCCTGCACCTGCCAACAGTATCACAGAGCAGAGGGAAGCGTGTATGTACTGTAAGCACCAGTGCACTAACAATACAGCTCAGCCGAAGAGGACGGCGTTAATGTTTACGTCTCACACTGTCACGAGCACGAGCCTCTAGTCCATGCGTAGACCTACGACCTTCTGCATGGTGATGCAAATGGTGGTTGTAGCTCGGTAGAGAGAAAGTAGTAACATGAAACCGGTTACAAGAATAATCTTTAGCAACTGGAAAAAAGACATTGTTGCTGAATTTTTCAAATGCATTTTTTGGCATACCTCTATATATGTTTTTAAAATTTTATTATGTCCTATACGGCCTAATGATTTAATGCCAGTGTCATTCTACTCTACTTGTTATTTTGTTGGTATTATTTTTAAACAGGCCACTAGATGGTGCACTGAGTTTGTAAGATGCGAGCACAGACTTTATATAAAGATGGGCGACGTGCCCCCACTAACCACCGCTATGCTTAAATGAGGTTAAAATTGCTGAGATGCGTTGTTGCCCTCCTGCAGTGGTGATATCACTGAGAGCTGGATTCTGCGTAGTAGCGATATTAGCATTGGGCTTTGCCGATATTGGGGGAGTTCCCGCCAATCATGAGCAGCTCCGTTTAATGCAAGCGCATGGATTGGCTGTCACAGCTGTCAATCATGGCAGAAACTACCCCTTTTGTATAATTTGATAACTCATTAAAACTGACCTTATCATAAAAACAAAAACTTCATCACAAAAAATCATCAGGATGATGAGAACTAAATTAAGTGACAGAAACAATCTTTGGGAAACATCAATTTGGCGTGTACTTTGAGTTTTTAGTTTGGCTTATGTCCTGTTCACTAACATGGAGCGGCTGGTTCTATGACCTTTACTGCAGTCAGACACCGGGGGGCGATCAAGATTGAAAAGTTACACTTTGGGGGAACATCCATCTTCACATAAAGTCTATGGATGCGAGCGCTGCAGAATAAATCCTGCATTCAAGCTTATGCAAACAAAGGTTTTCTGCCTCTTTGTTTTTACATAGGTGGGGTACATTCCTTTAAAATCATATTCGTATACCAGAATAAAATGTGACTCTTGGGTGATAAAGCACAGTGTATAGAATTGAGACATATTTTCTGCCCTATTCCACAGTTAACAAATAATCTAAAAAATACCAATCTTAAGATATTCATAATTTGTGACCTACCTCACTGTCGGTTCCCTCTCAGAGGCTGTCGAGCTGTCGGAGCTGCCTCCTGGCTCCAGCAAGCCTGCTACAGCTGTGAAACTTTCCATCAAACTCCAGCTCATCAGGTAGGGCAACAAATACGCACACACTTGTTTTGTTTTCTACCTTGTCATGCAGCCCATATAGTTAACCTCACATATAGTATTCATGCTGACACTCATAGAGGGTCTCATGAAAGGTGGACTGATAGAGCTGGATGAATGTTAAATGTTTTCACCACAAGAGGGCGATGATCCCTTTCTGTTGGCTTCGCAGATAGATACTATTGGCTGACTACACTGATACACCGTTCAAAGACTCTACACTTGGTGGCAGCAGAAGCTGATTCATGTTTAAGTTAAGAGAGCATCTTTAAATTCTGTAATTTTTATTTTCATCTCTCAGAGAAAATAAGGATTTTGAAGACTTGCATTTTTCACATCAGTGTGTTGCTTTGCAGAGCAGATAATACTAGTGAGGTGCTAAATATTACATTTTGAAATTTCTGTGCTGGTCTTTGATCATTTTCTGGTACGTTCTCCACCCAGAAGATAAAGTTTTGTCGATAATGTTAGATCAAAAGAAAGCCTTCTTCTTACATAGCAAAAACCCCTTACTTACATTTATCGATAATTAATCCTGGATAACATTAAGACTTAATCTATAAGTGTTTCCACATTGTGAATTCCCAACAGCGGTCACTGTCAGCAGTGCCTTGTTAGTCTAAATTGAACAATTTGTCTTTCATGACACAGTTTGTGTGTTTGCCTTTGCTTCAGGTATTTACCTAGTTTATTGAGGGTAATGATGATTTTGCCCCTTGTGCAGCAGTCTCATTGTAGTTGCTGGCAGCCTGGGCTGAGGAGAGAGGGGGAGGGCTCAGCGGTCTGAGTTCCTCTGGCTGTGAGATCAAACACTGGTGACTGATAGAGGATGTGGGAGCATAAAATGCATCATAATTCTTACTTTGCTATAAATATTTTTGCCATTTATATGTCGATATTTGCTTGTTAGAATTCCCTTTTTGGTTTAACCAACTGCCGTGTAGTGGTTGAGTTCGATTAGGGTGGGGCCAGGAGGGGTTATACAAGGCCAGTGGGGCATTGACTGTGGGGAAGTGATTGTCAGAAGCAACCTGCTGTGAGGCTGTTATTTTTTTCTGTGGTTTCTCACCTCATTTTTTGTTAATTTTAAGTTCTTCCCCTCTGTTTCAGTTGTGATTTTTGGTTAATAAAACCACCACCTTTTTTCTGCACTGGCGTCTTCCTCCTTCCTTAGCTGTTCCTCAACCTAACATCCTTTTCACTTAACTCCAGAGCCCAGCACGCACTGAACAAACGTATGCGCCAGTTTGAAAAAAGTTAATTTCATCATGTACAAAAACATGGTTGTCGACAAAAAAGCTGCAGCATGTGAAACGTGAAATGCAAAGATGCAAAAAAGTTCAGATAAACTTTTGAACAAATAAGTACAATTTTAAAAAGTATTTATAATTTTTGTAAATGCAATATACTATTACTCTGTTGTTAAATGGACATTACATTTGGTGAAGAGCACAGACTTAAGAGTATTGACTTGTGACTTGCAAAGCAATGACCTGGTCGCACCTATGCCAGTAGTCTTTGGTCTTCTACCATTAGCATGTTAAATTCAAGTGATGGGAGACAAAATCAATAGCAATGGCTTTGTGCAAGATTGCATTAAGAGGATTATCTGAAGCTTCAGCAGAATAAGTTAATCAGGTAATATAGTTATATGGTTAATATCTGCTCGATAATTTAAGTTACAGTCCTTTCAGTGTAAAATCCCTTAAATAAAGCAACAAGAAAACAAGATTTATTCATGATATTCAGAACACATCCCCATTAATATTCATGTTTATAAGTCAAATTATTTGCTAAACAGTCTTAATAAATGCTAACTAGCTAACTTGTAAACTCTACATTGCGTCAGATTTTAGGGTGCATCACTGAAAAATGCTACAAAACTACTTTTCTATATTCTAGTTTATATGATATGTATGTACAGGACAAATGAAATTCCCTCACAGCAGGTTTGCCTCAAACTCCACAGTTAAATGGATAGGTTGGACTTTTTGAAGTAGGGTAGTATGGGGTACTTATCCACCTTACCTACAGTAGATGGTGGTCGGCACACCACACTTTGGGGGAGAAAGCTGGAGTCTGACAAGGAAGCTAAGCAGTGTGCTGCAGTGGATGGGGTCAGCAACAAAATGTATTTTAGCCACCTAAAATAATCAAAATCTTTCAGTACAATCAATACAGTGTTTAAGTGTACATTGTATTGAGTATATTGTCAATGCTTTACCTTAACGTTAGCGCTTTTTGACCTGGAACTAAAGCTGTTAAACTGCCCTCTTCAAAGCCATCTAGAAAAACAATGATTTAACATTGCTGAACACAGGAGCACTTTGCTGCTGCCTCCGTCAGTTAGTTAGTTTGTGTTATTGTGTGACTTTGGTGTTTAAAAGGGTTACTTCAGATTCACCAAAGTCACACAATTACATAAACGTAGTAACTGTCGAGGCAGTAGTAGACCAGCAGCTCCTGTGTTCAACAAGCTAAATTGTTTTTATGAATGGAGTCTGGTGGCTTTGAAAAGGGCATAAACCTAACTGGAAATGAGCTGGTTAATGGCTTCCCTGTTGAAACGGACTGTCTGATGGGAAGGTAAAGCTCTGAAAAATACTCTCAATACAGAATGACGTTATAAATGTGGTAGGCAGGACTTTTTTTAAGTGGCTAAAGTTTTGCTACTGCCTACATCCACAGCAGTACATTGCTTAGCTTCTGTGTCGGACTTTAGCCTGCTTCTCCAAACTGGTAATGCGCCAACTGACATCTCTTGATATAACTATGACCTCATTCAGTCCCACTTCAAAAATCAGAACTATCCCTGAGACTTCAACAGGTATCTAACTCACGCTTCCCGAGGCTTTGTGACAATAGAATAGAGAGTCTGCTCTGCTGCTGGAGGATGGTTGGCACCCTGAGACCTACTGACAGAGGAGTAGTCACAGGCCAAGGAAACGCTTTTATCCATGTCAGAGAGTTCATTCCCGTTTGTTGAGACACCCACAGAGTCCATATGGAAATTGACGCTGGCATAGTGGAGCTGCTCTGCTGGAGGGTTGACGATTGCATAAAGTGATGGCAGCGCGTCTCCTGAGCTCACCTGCTGGTTCCGCATCTGTATGTCCTCATAGTGATGATTTTCCTACAGTGGAACAAGGGGAACGGTGTGATAGATACAGCCATTGTACTCATATGCAAACCCATAAACACACACACACACACACCTCTGTATTATGGTGAGCGTTTGTCGTCTCCTCTGATAAGTTATCTGCAGCGCAACACCCTGAAAGAAACAAACATTTGAAAAGATGGAATCATCCAAATATTTTTAACTGTCTGTATTTAAAGTCATTACAGTTGGAATCATGTGCAGCTTTTCATTTATGTCCCTAACACTTAAACGTCCTGCTTAACTGTTTGGTGGAGCACATTTTTAGTCATAGCATCTCGCACACACAATAAAGTTCATATAATTTCTAACAAAATATGCTCTACCAAAAAGTTGACTTGGCCTTTTATGGTGAAAACAGTAAAGCTAAACTGATGAAATCAAAACAGACTATTTGCTAAGAAATAAAAAAAAAAACCATTCTGATCATTCATATTTGTTGTTACATGACTCATTTGATATTATCCATTACTTATATGATGAAATATTTTTGTAATTAGGATTTCTTTTTAACTAAAACCATGCCAAGGCACTGATGCAAAGATCATAAATGACATTTTTTTTATGAAATTAAGGAAAAAAGGATCAATATTCACTGAAGTTACTACCATATATTTAATGTTAGTCCATTATATATTTGATGAAAGAAATACTATTTTTTCATAATTTCTGAGATATTTTAAGTACTGTAATAGTAAATATCTAGACTACATGCTTGGAAATAACATTAGTGTTGGCAACTTATAATTCTATGGTCACATTTATATACATTTATATATACTTTGGCATGCTAACATACTACAAACATTTTAACAGTAAATGATTTGTAATTTTGATTTTTTTCTTTCTGTTTTAGCATTACCATAAATGGTCATCTCAACCGTTTGGTAGAGGCCTATATTTAAAAAACTATGACGTCTGTTTAGAAACTAAACATGAATTTATAGCCCCAAGAACATACAAAATGCAAAGAAAAAAAATTCAATTGCTTTTTTCTTAGTGAGGACTTTTATGCAGTCATTCACCATTAAAATCAAATGATAGGTTTTGTGAGTAAATATTTTAATGACTTCCAAGATAACTTTTTGCCATTGGAAAAGAGGATTCAACACAAGAAGAATGTTTATAAAATTACAAATTCATATTAACACTTTTGTGTGTATGTGCGTGTGTGTGTGTCTATGTGCCTCACCTTTCCTGGGGAGTTTGTGTCTGCACAGTACAAGTACAAGCACAAGTATCAGGATCAATACCACACACACGACCACAGCGACAAGCTCTCCTGCAACCAAGAGACGACAAATGAAGCTGTTGAAAAATGCATGCTCTCAGCAGAGTTTTATTATCTGCAGAGGTTTGAACAGTAGTAATCAAAGTTGGCACCCATTTTCAAGTGGTCCATTTTGTTTCCTGCAGAATTTCTCTTTGGGTCTGATGTCTTTGTTTTGATTTCACGTTTTAGCTGTCAGAAGGTTAAAAAACACCAGAGGGTTAGAGGTGTGACAAAAAGAACAAACAAGATTACTGTATGCAAAACACACACACACACACACACACACACACACACACACACACACACACACACACAGCAGTATATGTCAGGAAGTCAATACTCACTCAAAATATGCAGGTGGATCTCAGTCAAACATGCAGTGGAACTGTCAGCTCTTTCTGTAACACACCAGTATGCACCAGTATCATCCTGGGTCAGTTTGGAAATGATCACAGCGTAGACTCTTTGCTGTTTGCCGTCTCTCAGAGAAAACGTGTTTTGTATTGTGTAACTTGAAGTGTGAGTTGCTGTCAGATTTTTGCAGTGAGGGTTGTTTGACGTTGCTTTCCTCTGCCGTTGGATAGTTGCAGTTGATGGTAACAGAGCTTCCATGAAGCGCATTCAGGCTCACTGGAGGTTTGTAACCTGCCAGACAGTTCAAACAAGCCTGATTATGAAACTGAAGCCTGATCTTTGCACGTGAGGCAGCAAACGTAAATCTCATGGTCTCAGATTCAGTAGCTGAAGGTTCATGTCCAACCCAATCCTGTCCCCACCACACACACACACAGTTTTCTGGTGAATGCACACAGAATCTGTCTTTTTTGTGGTGGTGGACATATATTCTAGTATTTTACTTAAAGGGATTGTTGAGATTTTTTGAAGTCGGGCTGTATGAGGTACTTATACATAGTGCATTACATACAGTAGATTGCAGGTGGCATGCTCCCAGTTTGAAGAAGCAGACAGGGCTACCAACATACTTTAGGCACTTAAACAAAGGCTTACCAAAAACAGTCTTTATCCATCTAAATGGACGCTATATGGAGAATATTTTCATCTCTTTACCTTACTGTCAGAAATTCCTTTCCTCTGGCACTATTATTTTCACAACTTATGTATTCCTGTGGATAAAAGCACAGCTGTGCTAAACACTGTATTATACTTCAGGTCAGCAACACTCAAAACTTAAGGCCTCTATGCACAATGGAGGTGACCAATAAATTACATGAATATGTAAAATACTTGCTTGAATCAAAATGATTTATACCTACAGTAATGCAAATATGCTACAGCTGCAACAGGTCTGCTACCATCATGATGCTCTGATGTGATGTTCATTTTGTATAACATGATCGGTGGATTATTTACGGCACAAAAGCTCAGAAAAATGAGCTTATTCCAAACAAAAACATTACCTCGCTTTAACGACATGTATTATTCACTATACGTAATAAAGCACTCACGACATAAAAACAACAGTTCGAAAAAAATAGATTAAAAATAACGATGACTTTAGCCTGCTTTGTTAGCACAGTATCGGGGTAGTTTGATCAGATTTGATAAACAGTAAAGAAGCAACCAACCAAATGTCAATAGATTCTGATTCAATATTGTTAAATCCTCAGTGCATGTGAGGGCATGTTATTACTGAGCCATGCCCAGTTCAAACCATCCAGTGAAACAGAGAAAAAAGGTGAGCTTGCTCCTGTGACATCACCTGCAGATGTTTTCAGTGCTTTAGAGAATATAGAGAATAGTGTGTATATACAGCATAACAACTCTGTCACTCATAGCGGACTGAGAAAATATCTTTTCATGACCTCTAACAATTACAAGTATTCTGAAACAGTTGCAGTTTGTTATGATGAAGCTTATTTTAACCACACAGTTTATATAACTGGACAGTTTAATCTATGCTTCATATTTAATAGACTGATTAAATGATTTGTATATAAAGTCATATAACTGTATCTTTTAAATGAATATTGAGTGAAAAGTACATTTCTGCGCTGTAGTATAAATTAAGTATAAATTAGCATGAATAGAAAAATCTCAGAATTGTTTTCCAGTGCTGCACTCGAGCATGTCCGATGTTTGAGCTGCCAGATGTATGATTTTCTAGCCATTATTTTATTATAACATCCAACAAGTGAGCGCATCTCTACAAAAGTATCTTGCATGATGTTTTACATACTTACAGTTAATGTTGCAATGTTCCCCTTCATTTCCTGACAAGACACTAAACTCACTGGATGTTAGAAAAATAGCAAAAAAAAAAGTTATTCATCATAACACAGTCAACGAATTTACATCAAAATATTTTTTTCACACTCATCAAAAGTAAACACAAACAGAGAAAAATGTAATTACCTGTTTTTGGGTAAATGGTGACTTTTAGAGATATTCTCATTGTCTAAAGCTAAAATTCTCTCATTTGTCTCGACGTCAGTGCTGTACTGTCAGGACCACTGTCGCACCTTCTGTTTCTCTGTGCAAATATTAGTGTGTCAGCCTCTGCTCTCTAGCACATTACTAGAAATTTGCATTTGCATTTTAAAATGAGGATGTAAAGAGAGAGATAGTGAAACAGAGCGAGAATGGTCTTCCCCTCTGCTCCATCACCTGTTTAGATGTAAAACCCAGTACGGCTTTACTTCACAGAGCAACGTCCACAATGATTCTCTTATCATTTGATCAGAATAATTATAGTACCATATATTTATATGAAGACTGCAGATATTCTCAGTATGTGCCTAATACACTAATGTGTATTGTTCCCAGAGGGAGGGTTCGCAGCGCAATGGAATATTCAAAACTTGGTCTGAGGTACAATTGAAAACCTGTGTGAACATACTGTAGGTATGCCGGTATCATGTGTGCACCTGGAAGATAGCAAAAGAAATCCACTTTGATATTTCCTTGAATTCCTATTTACAAAAAGTGCTTTTATTGTGAGCCTCCTTTCTGCATACATCTTAATTTTCATTAAAGCAACTGGCAATACAGTATATTATTGTAAAAACTCATAACATCACATGCAATCAACTGATTCAAACCATTCAGACCCAGGCTCCATTGTAATGGACATTAGAGCGTTATGTAATATTTAATACTTTCCTAAAATTCCACCAGGGTATACTATATGTCTTTGTATCAGTATGCGTCGCTAATACTCATCCCCCCCTACGACCCCCAACGGTGAGTGCACTACTTACTTTCAGCTTTTCAAACTAATAAATACACTATAGAAACCAACAAAATGTAAAGAAAAGTAATATTCTCACACCTTTTTATCATATTAAATAGAAAAATAAAATTGTACACCTTTTGAATTCAACTTTCTCACAGAAGACTAACAAGGCTCAGTTATCGCTTGATGGCGTTTTACCAACTTCATTCAAACTCAACAGAAACAAAAATAACTCGTTCAAACCATCTTGGTTACTCATGCTGGTAATCTAGCTACTAACTCCACTGTTCCAACAATCACCAGCTCTGGTTTGATTGAAATAAATCTCTAATTAACCAAATTAGATGTTAATAAACAAACATATTTATCTCGGGGCTCTCCCCTGGGGACCATTAGCTTTTAATGTTAGCAAACTTTAGAGATATATTACTGTGGAATTGACAATATGTGGACTTTTAATTTTAGCATTTATCACTATCCTGTACAAGTGAAGCCACAGGGGCTGCTGTTTATTATAAGTAACATAGTCTTATTTTTGACATTTCAGTGAAAATATCCATCATGGTAGACATGCAAAAAGACATTATGAGTTAATTTGTGCATAAAAATTCTCGCCTCATTTGTCATTGGAGAGAGCTAAGAAGCGAAATAGAAAACGAATGTCTTATGACTGGAAAAAAAGCTTGAGGATGAATTGGATCTTTTATGACACTTTTTAAACTGCTTGATAAAGGGTAGTCAGTGTTTTAGAGAGTGTGGTACAGCATGAATGGTGGAGGAAATTCAATTTAAAATCCCCCAAGCTGTTATATTTTTTTATTTTTAATTCTATATGTAAAAAGAAATGAAACAATACAGTCAATGAATAAAATACCACTGTGATCATATTTACAATGATTTAATTGCAGGCATGAATGATTGACAAGCTACTAACTCAAACAAATGAGGATAAAAATCAATAATAACAGCAGCAGGAACTATGTTTGTGGGTGTGTGATGGTGGCGTACACGTCAGAGGGTCCAGCGGCAGATGTGCTCAGTCTCCTGGGCTCAGCAATTGCCTCTGTGCTGAAGCAGATTGTGGAGTACAGCAGATGTACGTTCTCGTTGATGCGCTGGTCTCCAGCCTCATCGGAGGGGCTGCTGACGCTGCAGATGTTCTCCTCGTACCTCGTCGCTGCAGGAGCGTCTTCTAATCGAAAACATTCATTAGATCTCAACCTATATGAATTTTCATGACTGCTTAAAGAATAAATTAAGTACAGTTCCCTTGATTTTCAGTCAAAGAATCATTTGGTAACAAATAATGTAGACAGAGACATACGAGTTAAATCAAGGTCACTCACCTTCTGCTGTATCATGTCTGTGTTTCCTTGGTCTAAAGAACCAAAACACCAACAGACCCAGCACTGCAACAGCAACAGCAGCCGCAGCAGCTGCCGCAATCAGGTACAGCTCATTTCCTGCCAATGGTGACCATGGAGCGAGGGGAAATAAAACATTAAACACCACGTGCTCAAAGCAAAAAACTATAAAAAGATAGAAAATGTACATAAAGAGTGGAGCCTATAGTTATATATCTCATATCTATTAACAATTTAAGTTTAACAGTTTGACAGAAATTTTTATTTAAAGGACCAAATTTAAATTTTTTTAAAAAATCGAAAATGCTTTTTAATTTATTATGATTGCTGATTCTTGCTTTAATTCAGTAAAAACATATGTAAATCACATTTAGTATTTGAATAGCAAAGTAGCATAAACTCTCACTATTTAAAACCTACAAAAATACAAACCTCTGAAAAGAAACTAGGTGACATTTCAGCATGTCACTATGCTTCACGCAGATGAAACCCATTTCCTGATGATCTTAAACCTTATATAAACCTATTTTAAAATGTACGTAAAGCTCTGTTTTTTAAAGGTGATTTACAGAAAACAGATAGCATCTTTGCCCAGATTTTTTAAAAAGAAAATGTGACTTTTTTTGTGTCCTTTTTTTAAACTGGCTCATTAGATAACCTTTTTTGTTTTTTTAAACTAGCATGCTCCTCAGACATTTTCAGATTTTTTCCTGAATAAAGTGCTGTGTGTGACATTTTACCTGTGTGCACATCTGCAGGTGATGTGGACCATAGTGTTGTATTGATGGCCATCGCTGTCATTGTGTAAAAAAAAAGCCATATATTTTTTGTTTACATAAATAGCATGTGAAGATCTATATAGAGTATATAAATCAAGCTGGACATTTCTATATTACACAGCATTTAAATAACCTGGGGTTCGTTTTGATTGTTGCTGGTTCCTGGTGATAGTTTGAACTGTGGTTGAAACAGGAGGACTTGATTTGACCGGTGGAGGTTTAGGAGCTGCAGGAGCTGTCAACAAAAGATTACAGATGTTCAGGAAGGAAGAATGAACACGAGTTCAGTGAAAGAAAGAACAGCTAACTTTGACATACCTTTGTAGACTCTGAGCTCGATTTCTGTTTTTGGATCAAAAAAGTTTGCATCTATTTCACACCAGTAAGTCCCAGCGTCCTTCAGGGTCAGTTTATAGATTGTGATGTGCAGGATCCTTTTTTTTGTATCATCACAGAGTTCATATTTCCCTTTCTGCATCCCCTCTTTGCACATTTTCGTAGTGGTTCGTAGGAGAGTCTTCCTTTTACCGTAATCACCCTTCGAGAAAAACTTGGGATATTTTTCATACCCAGAGTCATATGGACAGGAGATGTGAACCGGTCCTCCCTCCTGGGCTGATCGATGCACCTTTGGTTGTTGGCATCTGACTGCTTTAAACAAAAATAAATACAGGAGATTATTGTTATTATTATATTTTTGGTCATGGCTACATGTGCAGAAAGATTTTGCTTTGTCTCTCAAACAATGTCAGCCTTTAACTAGATGCCGTCATTGACATTCCACAATCGTCTCTATCTAAAATGGCACAAAATATTCCCAGCAGTATAATAAAGGATATTAACACTTAACACTATAGCAGGGAGATCATTTCAAATCTGCAGCTAGAGTGTGTACTCACCAGAGAACAGCCAGACGCTAAGAAGAAGCATTTTCTTCATTTCACTCCTTGTTACTTCACCTTCGCTTTTCCCTGGAGTCCACTCGTTTCTCCACACTTAACCAACTTTTAAACCACTTCACTTAGTTGAAAACCAATCTGAGGATTTCATCCTTTTCAAGAGACACTACTGAAACACCACAGTGAACCAGGAAGTGTTGGAGTTGATCACAAAGTGTGGGAAAGTCACACGATGGCCTCTTTGCTCACATCACCTTCTTAGTTTCTGTCTGTTTAAAACTTTGTGTGTATGTGTGTGTGTGTGTGTGTGTGTGCCATATTGTGGGTGTGAACGTGTTGCACTTCTCTACCATCTTGTCAACAGCAAACAGACACATGGAAAATACAAAAAAAAAAAAACAAGAAAGAAAATCTAGTACACATCAATTTTATTTTACAATGTGATTTCATTAAAACATTCTAAAATCTATTGAACATGATGTATAATTATTTATAATTATATAATAACAATAATATATAATTTCAGAGGAGTTATCTACATATTTCCAAGAATATCTGTCCTGCATGAATGTTAAAAAATGAATAAATAAATTCCAAATTTTTAAAATATCTATTGGATTTGCTGTTTAGCATTACACAGACTCCTACAGCAGAGGAAGGTACGGCTCTGAAGATTAATAGCACCCAGGTCAGACATTATGGTAGATTTTTGATTCATCTGTTGCTGTGTGTTTGATAGTGGAGTATGTAGACGCTGCAGTGCGAGGTGTGACAGTGCTGCAGTCTGTGTGTTTGTTGAAGCTAACAGTGGAGTAGAAGAGGCCGTCAGGTTGGATGTGAGCCTCTGATGAAACGGCCACGTTGGAGTAAACATCGTCTGAGTGGTCTCTGCTGGTATCTTGGTGCTGAACGGGCGGTGAGCTGTTAATCCTGCTGTCTGTGTCTTGATCCTCATTGGCTGTTGAAGAAGTAGTAACATGGTGTTCATCTTGTTTCTGACTGGATACTGTTGCATAGGCTGTGTCATGGTCTTTTCCTGTGATGATACATTGACAAAATTTTAGACCCCTGTGAGATGAAAACATTTTTTTAATTTCACTTCCTGAAAAACTATAAATCTTTCTGGTATAATGAAGAGAGGGTGGAAGGTGGACTACTGCATGCAATTTTATTGTGTTTATATAAAACTTACTTAAAATGGTGCATTGCCAATTTTTGACCCACCTAACCAAACGGCTGATATTTTCTAGTAAGCTTAACATAACCCACGGGATGTGGGTTGACCTGCACATCAATATTAAAAAAAGTCTGGGAAAAGATTTTTATGTATGTGACATCATTGTGATGTCTACGAGTGGAGTGGTAACATGATGCGCAACACAGTATATGTGTACATTGGGCTGCACAATGTGGAGGCAACCTTTATTGACTAATGCACTCTGTAATGTTTTATTCAACTGACTGGCCGCAGTATTTAATAATAATCCATGGGGTTGATGCTTGTGGTGGATCTTAGGGTGTTCTCGACAGTTGTTAGATCATCATGAGGCTGTTTCAAGGTGCTTGTTGTAGTGCTCAGGTCCGAGTGTTGCTAGGTCACTTCGAGGTTGTTTAGGATAGGTATTTTAAAAATATTATCATATGAATCTTTTAGTGTTATACCAGAAGATGCAGCCTTTCGATGCCTGAAGAATATTAGAAGGACCATCGCCAGAGCCAGCACTGTCACCCCGAGACCTGCTCCAATGTACACCAGCTTCTCTGAAAAAGAGACAACATCCTGTCTCAGTGATGGTGTGTCACACACACATACATATTTACACACAACCACACAGTTGCTTACTAGAGGATAAAGCTTTAAAATTTGACTTTGGCGCATCATCCTTAGGGTCCCTGTTCCCTGAAAAAAAAAAAAACAACTTATGTTAATTTTGTTCCTTGTCTCTCAGTCACGTTTCATCTGCTGTGTCAGAGTCTCATTTCTGTACTGTCTGTGTTGCAAAAAAGAGAAGATGTGGGGGCAGACTATGTTGTGAAATAGCGGCCATTTTCTTGCGAAAAGGAAATGGGACATAGGTATTCATTTTTTAAGTGATGAAATAGCAACGCCATAAACACTATTCATAGACAGCGCTCAATCAACTCACCCGGTATGACTGAGAGCCTCACTTCAATGTATGTGTCAACACCAACTCTGTCTATTCCACACCAGTAAGTTCCTGAGTCATTTTCCGTCAGACGAGAGATGGTCACGTGAAATGTGTTTCCTGTATCTTTGATACTGTATTTCCCATTTGAATCCTTCTTATTATTGCTGCTCCTTATTAGGACGTCTTCATTTCCACATGCTGCCTTGCAGAAATATTTGATGTTGGAAAATGCGAATGTGTGGGAGCAATGTATTGTGACCTCTCCTCCCAACATGCCTGTTACTGTCACAGCCTCAGTTTTCCATAATCCTGCACAAAACACACACACACAGCAATAGAGGTTAGATTACACTGTATATTACCAACTACTAACTAAATTAACAAAACAGGCATATCCTGTTCTTCAAAACAGTGGTTTGCAAATTTTAGAGGTTTTTGATCCTCTTGCCTCCTGGCCTCTTGACACAGGGTTTCTGTGAGTTGTAGGCAGTTTATTCTGTTTTGATTGTTTGATTGTACATTTTGTATTTTTTAACCTCGATCACCATTTCATTCGCCCCTGGGGATTTGGGAAAGGCTCCCCTAGAAGTGCACGCCAGTCGCACCCCCACAAATTTTCGTAGGGATGGCCAGATGGGGCCAGTGAAAAGCGTGGCACACCAAAACTAAAAGCCATAACTGAATTCTCAGGAACTTTTTAACAGGAGCTGTTAAAAATATATCCGCTAGTTGAAAACTTCGTCAATATGAAGAGCTAAGAAGTGGCAACCAGATATACTTTGTTTTTTTATTTTACAGTTAACATCACTAACTATCCAATGTGTATAGACTGTGACTGGTACAACATTTTGAGTTTCACACCAATCCTGTTTTAATGTGTTATGTATCCGTATAAGCGTGTGTTGGGCAAGTCATTGCTCTTAAAATAGACCTGTCGTCCTTTTTATAAAAAAAAAAAAAGAAGAGAGACAAAAATACATTGGAAATCATTGGATATCTCCAGGTGAGATTTTAAGGGATCACCAAAATTTGGCCTCAATTTGGAGCGTTCCTTCCTGACAAGCAATACCGACATGAGCACAGATGAAATTGTCCCCATTTGAAGCAAACAAATCTCACTGACAGATCTCAAAAAACTCCAGCTCACTTAGAGTGTTTTAAAAGTCAATGAAATTTGTGAAATATGCTCAAAAGCAACAGCAAGAAATGATTGGGAGTCAGAGGCAGCTTCTATGACCCTTTCACAAAATCATGAAGGTCAATTAAGAAAATGAAAACAAAAAACATTCGCCTGAGAAAGCTCACAAACACAAAGACACGAAACATTTAGATAGAAGCAAGAGAAACAGCGAGACATAAGTTATAGTATCTCTGTAAACTTACCTCCCAGAAGAAAGGCCGAAATGAGGAAAATCATTGTCATGTTGCTTGTATGATTCGTACTTCTGTCACTTTCTTTTGCCCGTTCTTTTCTCACCATAATTTCATGTCTTTGTAATTTTCTTCGGTTGAAGACAACTCTACACTTATCTTAGGTTCCTCTTTGTTGTTGCATTTCCTATTTTTAGCCAGCTTCCTCTCTCGATATCTCCCCATCAAACCACTTAAACCATGTGAGAGGCATACCAAAACAACTCTCCCATCTCCTGCTTGTTTAAATGTTAAGAGATCAGTAATGCTTGCAGGTCAGTAACACAAGGACAACCATTAGATATTAGCACTTGGTTTATTTTGGTGAAATATATCAAAAAGCAGAGAGAGACATTGAATCACTGGATAAAACAGCCAGTCAGTTCTTCTTCATTGATTTTGTTAGCTAACTCTGTAATTTTGTCTGTGCCGTCGCAAAAAGTTTCTTCAAGAAATAACAAAAAACAGCAACAATTAACGCACTACCATCCATACACATTAAAGAATCATTCTGGTTTTTTTTTTAAATACTTTTAATGTTGCAGTTTTGGTCAACCTTCCTAATAATAAAACGTATCTCATCATTGATGAGAACTGGTGAGATCTGGGAACGTGTCATTAATTAACCTGGAATAATGCTTTAACAGTTAATCTGCTCTTTGACTCCCATGGGTCCATGTTTAGGATCGCTGTTTCCATGCAGGCTGTAATAGACGTGCTCCTCAAATCGGCTGAGATCCAGATGTTGGTACGGACAGGTGTGTTTTGGTGCATCCACATCAACATATTCACCAAGGCAGAGCGTGACGCTAGACTCCCGCTGCTTTGGTGTGAAGTGGGAGCAGAGGTCAGGTGGTGGCGGTGGTAAGGCTGAAAGATCGGTGCAGTCCAGAGTCGAACAGCTGCAGCGGAGTCCAGGTTCAGCTGCCACACCAGGCATCATTGTCTCGTAGTCAGATGATATCTGTGGGAACAGCAGAGACCTGCTGAGACTGAACTGCTTGTTCTTAGCACCTTATTCAATGTTTTCAGGAGGCCAATAACGCTGTATTTGAAACCGTAACACAAACATTATTTGTGACCGTTTCAGTGCTTAACATTTTGGCATGCAGTAGGCGGAGTAGTCCAGACTGATGCATACTGGATTTTATCTAAATCATTACAGCATCCTGGTATTTTTGGAACACTGTAGATTTTGCCGTTGTTTACATCCTACACGCTACATTTTGGCCGAATTAGTACGTACTACTAGTATTGGTTGGTTTCGAATAGCCTATGAGTCTACAGCTGCATGCTAGCAGCTCTATACTTAGGCACATTGCCACTTAGAGCTAAATGCTAACATCAGCATGCTAACATGCTCGCAGTGACAATGCTAACATGTTTATGTTCAGCAGAAATATAAAGAATATGGAATATGACCATATGATCATCAACAGGTGACATCAGTCACTCAACTATAAATCTAAGACAGACATTAAATGTCTGCAGAACAGCATTGCTATCCCTGGAGCCATGCTGCTTCTTTGTTTAGAAGTTTTTACAAACCTCTCTATTTGTGCGTGGGCTGGGTCTTCGTTGTTTAACAGCCAGCAGCAGACAAAGCGTAAACAGGCATATAAACAGCATTGCTGAAATACACATCACTGCAGTCATGAACAGCGGTAGGTGAAGCTCTGCAGGAGAGAACATATGAAGTTTAAAAGGATTCACAAACATAAAATCATCAAATTATGTATACTATGAATATGCACGCACACACACACGCATGCACGCACACGCGCACACACACACACACACACACACACACACACACACACACACACAGACACACACACGTTGTCACTCACTGTCCACTGGGAGGTCTTTTGGAAGGTTGGGTGATCCAGTTACTGGAAAACATAAACACATAAAAGCACAAAGTATTTATATACAAAAATAGAATAAACACACAGACCTATCTCAAGTATTGTGCAGTTTCACAGATCTGACTCACTTTGATAAGTGATTAGGTCCTCTGGAGGGTTTACTGTTGTTGAACAAAAAACACACTATATATGTATATATTCATAGACAAAGAGGAACATGTTTGGGTTGGGAAAAGTAACACTTCTCGGTTCTTATTCATGGTATGAGTGATATGTTTAGATCGAAACCACCAGGTGGACAGACAGTACAGAGATGGAAAGCTTTAAGGCACTTACCAGAAACCAGATCTTATTATGTGTAAATGTGTGTAACTGAGGACCATGCATAGGCACTGATCCTGTGCTGTATGACATACTGTACCTTGGGAAACGTTCAGTCGCATGAAGCTGATATCATCAGGGTAAAGGCTTATGTCCACTCCACATCTGTACATCCCGCTGTCCTGTGAGGTGAGTTTGTCCACCCTGACGATGAAGAAGGCTCCGGTGGTGTTGTCGTACAGGGAGAAACGTCCATTTCTCTCCCACTGGTCATGTTTTTCTGTCCGTATCAGGTGGGTGAAAGACATATTGTCATCACTGTCATAGCAGAAGTATTTGGCATTGTTCTGCCGGCCGTTGCCATATTCACACCTGAAGTCAAATCTCTGGCCTTCCACACCAGTAAGAGTTTTGGTTTTGACACTGATCAGAGCTGTCAGCCAGAAAAAGCTGTGTTAGATGTGTAATCATGTAACAGCATTTTAATAAGAAGTTTAACAGCAAGTTAAAGAAATCGTAATGCATAGCATGCAGCCCACCTTGGATTTGTAATACAGTAACGATGACAGTTGTAGTTGTTCTCCATGAGATCCAGGTTGCTCCCATCACTCCCAGTTTACCTTCAGTCCACACACTCCGATTCTTCCCCAGCTGTGCAATGAAGCAGCGAACTAGACTAAAGGTTGTGTGGGTGTTCAACCAGATGCTTTCGTGTCCATGTGTTTAAACCTCTTCCTCTTTCGTAAACAAACCTGTCCACACATGACCTTCAACCTATGAAAGTGAAATCCTAATGGCTCAAGAGACTTAAAAATAACCTTTATGGGTGTGTAAATCAGATCATATAAATCTGTTTCTTTTTCTTAAGTTCAGAACAGGATGCAGATTTAATACCCTGCATTCTTCAAGACAATTAATCCCCTCCGCTGCAGTTCATCTGTGCCATCACAAACCGCAACTTGGTTTTGCACCACTTCCTAACATGCACATGTGAAGAGGTTTAACACTGGTCAAAGAATTTTTTTTGGTGTGCTTACTACAATGTTGTTATTATTAATCTATAAAGCATTCATAAATATTTATTAAAAATTAAAGAACCACCAATTAATTTATGTTTTTTTAAAGAATGGATTGAATAACTTTGTATAATATGATATGGTTACAGTCAGTGATTAGCAGTGCTGGGATGATCACTTTGAAAACTTAATTGCTTACAGATTACTAGTTACCCTGTTAAAGTGTAACAAGTGCTATAACTGTTTAATTACTTCCCTCAACTAATATAGCATATTACATCTGATTACTTTTCTAAAAAAATGTTTTAAACTGGGCAATAAAGCTAAAAATGTCTGGATATATGCTGTGCCCGGGGCGACCTTTAGCTCACCAGGTAGTGTGTGAGCGCGTGAGGCCTCTGCAGCGGCTCAGGTTCGAGTCTGGCCTGCGGCCCTTTGCTATGTGTCATTCCACCTTCCCCGTCTATCTAAAACTGTCCTGTAAATAAAAGAAAAATGCCGCCCAAAAAATAATCTTAAAGAAATATGCTATGCTTAAAGAAAGCATTCCTGCATGGCAAAAAGATGCAAGACAAAAGAGTGAATGTTATGCATTCTACGTTAAAGCTTTTTATCAATGTGAATATATTCAGCTCTAACCCACTTGAAATCTCCAACATTTTGATCAGTAACAGTAATTTAATTACATTTTTTTTTTCTCTGTAACTCTAACTGATAACAGTTATATTCATTTTGGAATTTAATTTTGTTCAACTAGTTACTTCCTAACACTGGTTACTAGCTGGTGGACATGGTGGAGCATTTAGCAGGTGGATACAAACACAACTACAAAAGAAAGCAAGTGCTGCTCTGTGTTTGCCAAACCCCAAGCAAGTGCACCTGACTTAAAAGCCAGTTTGACATCTAGTGTCCAAACCATGTAACTAAAACTTCTGGGTCCTTCACTTGATGCCATGGGGCCCACAAAGACTTCTTTCCCCCATTGACATAAGGCACCCATTGGAGACATTGGAGACATCAAAACATTGACAAAATGATTCATTTCACCACTGGGATTTGAACCATTCGGTTTTTATAACATTTCAAAGAAAAAAGAGTTGCACAATTCATTTCATTGATTTTTATTTATAAGGAGAATAGACAATCAACATTTCTGTAAATGTACCAGTGTTAGACAGCAAGCTAATTTTCTACTGGAGTCCTTCAGTAAGATGTTCTGAAACCTTTAAAATGATAAATTTCACATAACAACTGCAGCAGGACACCATAAAGACATCAACAGCAACAACAAACAGGAACTCCCAAGTCAGACCACAAGTCAGTGCGAAGCAACAACAAACAGAGAACATCAGTACACAATAATAGCAGAGCAACAACATACAGCTTTTTCACACAAATAGCCATGCAAATCATTTTACCCCCATTAATTTAGTGGAGGGCTGAACCTAAAGTTAGCTGTTTAGCTGATGAAGTCTCTAGTGCACCTGCTCTATGGGCCCAAAGACACAGAAGATCGGCGTAGTTTTATACTTGGAAGTTGAACTTTTTTGGCTTCAAGTGTCACTGAGGAACTTTCATTGGCCCCGCCTCCAACGCTGGATCCATTTCCCTGCATACATCACTAGTGTTTTCACCATTTAGCTTGTTTTTCTGCAATACGCCCCCGAAAAATGAAGATTACATTGTGTTAATGCCTTATAAAGTATGCTTTTTAAAAAGTAAAAACCTGTTATCCTTTCCTGTCATCTGTATATGAACAGTCATTATTAATAACATAGTTCTGTGAAACAACAGGCTGCAAGACTTGCCTTCCACTGGATGTTTGTCTTTTGTTATCTACATTATCGAAGAACGTACACCTTAAACATCCTTTGCTTTCCACTTAATTATGGCTCATTCATAGATTGGATATTGCATCATTATGCACACAAGATAAAATGTTTACAGTTTTACCATAATGTGCTGGAAATTATAATTTGGTGGGTTTTTGCAGTGGTCACTGCTGTTTGTCAGTGTCTTCACTTATATGACCAGCAGGAGTCACCAAATTCATAAGAACCTACTCAACATAATCAATATGAGCCCAAAAAGTGATATTTGTATGTTAAGGGACAGACTTGTCTTATTACTGCTGCTGACTTATTAAAGGTTAAAGCTCCCTCTCCATACTTACCTGCTCTCTGTTACTGCAAACACACATTCAAATATGTATTTGCATATCAGCCACACACACACACACACACACACACACACACACACACACACACACACACACACACACACACACACACACACACCACACCCACCCACCCACCAAGGGCACTTGTTTTGTAATTGGATGACAACTTTGGCTACCATTTATCTGCAAGGGGAAGCAACCAAACCATAACCTTACCCCAACGCTTGGCCAGACCTTAAACAAAAACCAATGGTGGTTCAAACCACACACACACACACACACACACACACTAAATCAAAAGAACTCTTTTGCCATTTCCCTACAGAGCTGAAATGCTATTTTATTTAGTAGAAACAGAGACCAGAAATGTGTTTTAGTGTATAAAAACACTTTATTACTCTTAAATAATATTTGAAATTTTGAAAGAAATAGAAAACAGAAGTGGAAACCAAAATCCAGTAACAGCACTCTGGCTAGTTAAGGGTAGTTGGCGAGATGGCCTGAGCTACACCTAAATTACTTATAGTTCCCTGTAACTGAAAAACACTTTAAAGTAATTGAGTTTGTGATACTTCATAAATAAGGAAGTAGTTAAATCTAAATAATCATAAGTAAGAAAAAGACAGCTTTTACTGCTAAAAGATAACTGGCTTGGCAGAGTGGAGATGCAGTAACCACCTCCTCTGTAGCCTCTGACTGGAATTCACATGGTTAAGCATTTACACGTTTAAATGTATTTAATTAAACATTTGTGCATAAAGATAAACAAAAGGCCATGCAAAAATATTGTGATGTTATAATTAAAGTCAGAAGAAAACAAAAAAGACAAAAGTAGCAGTTTTAGCAAAATCCACATTTTAAGTCTCACAGTTTAGTATAGTTTGGTAGAGTACTCATGTGTTAAGATTGTCTCTCTGTAAGCCCACAGACATGTAATAAATTAAATCAGTGCATAGAAGACCAAACCTGTCTATCAGCATATTTTGTAAAGGATAGAAAGTTAGTTCAAATTGAAATGCAGTTTTTAGTTATGACTGGAGAAGCAGAGGTACAGTTCAGCTGTCCAGTGAGAGTAACTCACACTACTCCTGATAAATCCAAACCAAACCAAAGTGATCTGGGCTTCACTTCTGTGGAATCACTGCGAGACGGGAAGTGGAGAGCTTTGCTTGTGCAGCTCTCTGTGTTTTGGCTTGTCGCACTTGTAGTTGCTGTAGATTTAAGACAGCCTTCAGCAGCTCTTTCAGATAAAGGAGGCAAAGGTTTGATGTAGATCCCAGAGCTTGGGTCATGCTCGCCTCTGTTGTTTGTGGCTGAGCATCTTGAATGTGCTGTACCTTTGGCACAGCTGATGTTTTCATAGATATGCAGGGAGGCGTTACATTCGGCTGCTGAAGAGGCAGGTGTTGCTGGGTCCTGCGTTGGCTGATGAGTACAAGAGAGCCTCTTTGATATTTTTTTTTGTGACTGCACTTCCCCACCAATGTCATCGTACTCACAGTCAACCTGTTGAGGTATCAAAAACAACAAAATTATGAACCCTGAAAAAAAAAAAAACCCCTGTTGCACTTCTGTCTTTTCATTTGACAATAACACAACTCCGGTGTCACTGACAGTTCTGCTTAGTCGTGGGTTTTAAAGCATCACCACACAAAAAGTCCACACAGTTCAAGATAACGGTACTGGTGGACTTTTGGGAAACTGAAACAAGGAAAGGAAACTTGATCATCGTCAGTTTTACTTCATTTGCTGTCAAGACAATCGTCATGTTTTTCTAGGTAGCCATTTGTTGGGCTGTGAAGAGACACCTGATGTGCTGAGCTCCAGCTTGTGTTTCGTACCTCTTTCACATCTGCACTGCTGAGGTCTTTGCTGTTGGAGCAAACTTGTGGCTGAGAATTCAAGGTTTCTCTGCAGTTCCTGATAATCACTGCCAGCATCAAGATAGTCAGTACGGCAACAACCCCAATAGTAGCGTACAATTCAGCCCCTGAGCAGACACAAGAGAGATTGCTCAATAATTTTTACATATCCGCAGATGTCAGTCGGCAGCTGACATTCATGCACCAGTTTCACACGCTGAGTGTAGAAAGGCACCTGTGCTGGTGTTCTGTCCTCCTCCATTAGTGCTGTTTGAGGCTGTAAAGTTGGATGGAATATTACTGTAAGGTTTTCCCTCTATGATTTACATTTGATTTAAATTTATTGATACTTTCTTCCTACCAGTTGAAAGGTTTGCAGGCCCACTGGTATCCGCTTCAGATGGTAATTCTGTTGAGTTGGAAATATTCTGATATGTCAACGTGGGCAGTCCAGATTCAAGGTTAGATATGACAGTTGTTGTCTCATTTGGAAGAGCTGTATGGGGGACAAGTACCAATACAACACAGTAAAAAAAAATTTCCAATCAAAAGTCCTTGATTCAAAATCCTACTCAAATAAGAACTATGTGACATTTAGAGCAATGATAAAGAAAGAAACAATGGCGTCAAGGAAGTCACTTGTGTTGCAATTCATATAGAATATAGAATTAATATAGAAGAGGTTTCACATCTTTGAGCTCGAACTGTTTTGTCAGGAAAGTCATCCAAGAAGGTTAAAGGGGAAATCTCTTCTTGGTGGAACTAATGGATTTGTTAAGCATGTCACAAAAGGCCCCAAACAAACACTGCTTTCTTTCTAAGGTGTCACAGTTGAAAATATAGGGGACCAATGGTTTATTATCCAAAAGTGTATTTGTATGCAAAATATTAGAAAGTTACTCCAGCTATCAGATAAATGTTGTGGAGTAAAACGTAGCCCTTAGTACTTCTGTCAGAAGTGTGGTGGAGTTGATTTATGAAGAAACGTGAGGGACGTTAAATGTTTTTGTTTTTTTTAATGAAATGAACGCATTGATTATGGACCTTAGCTGCATTGCAATGAACATGTTAATGCTGACAGCCCTAAAACATACATAAGAAAAGAAAAAAAATACCTCAATGATCTTATTTGAGGTAAGAGTAATCAGATCATGCACCTACCTTCCTTTACGGTAAGGTGCACTGCAGTGAATGTATCCAAGCCAGGCCTGTCCACTGAGCACCAGTATCTCCCTACGTCCGACAGCTGGAGTTGACTGAAGGTCACAGTGAAGACTCCGTCCCCTGTATCCCCTAGAGTTATCCTCCCTGACACTGCTCTTCCACCAGATTGCACAGTAACCAATATATCCTGTTTGCCTTTACATAGATCCTTACAGAGGTATTTATCGTTTTTCCAAGCAAGTCTGTGTGAACACCGGAACGAGACTTCTCCCCCCTCCAATCCCTCTACGTAGATGTCTGCTCCCTCTATCACAACAGCTGCCAAAATTAAATCATGTGACAAGAGTTAAAGCATGTACAAGCTGTTTAGATCAATTAATGTCTGTATTTCATTCAGGCACTTACCATAAAGAAGACAGTAGAAGACAGAAATGGTCTTCATTCTGATTGATAAGGTGCCAGTTTTGTAATATTTCTTTTCCTAGGTAGTCCCTCCAGGCCCTGTACGAAGACAAAGAACATCCGTCTATCCTAAAACCTACACAGTGGTGAAATGTTTAATCATGCACTATATAGCACCGTGCAATGAAATGACACCTAGGTAAGATGTCAACCCTCTTCCTGTGGTTCTTACTGTATGAGAGCGGAAGGCGAGGGCTGCCGTCACTCAACTCAGGAGTGAGAGGAGCTGTCTCTGATGCATGCCCACACTTAGTTTCACTACTGTCAGTTTATTGTGTCATTATGAGAATTTTGCAATACATTTGAATGTCGGTATGATTGTATGTAATATACACACACACACACACACACACACACACACATATATATATATATGTGTGTGTGCGTGTGTGTGTATGTATATATGTGTGTGTGTGTATATATGTGTGTATATGTGTGTATATATATATATATATATATATATATGCGCACACACACAAACATACTGTTTATCAGATAGCAGACATCACCAACACCAGCCTTACATTTATTAAACATAATATGCATTTGTATGTACATATGTGTATATATATTGGTATTATGACCATACTGTGCACTATGGCTTTGTATTGTTTTGTTATTATTATATGTTTGTGCTCCATACCATTTATCATCGTCATGAGCCGTATAAATGAAATGTATTAATTAGTGAAGTGAGGTGCTGGTAGTTAGACTTCATGCTGACCTAACAGGCTGCTGAATGTTGCCTTCGTCTTTCTGCCAAAGAGCATATTTTTCAAAATGTAAAAAATCGCCTTAACAGTAGTTCATTCACAGACACAATTAGGCTATAAGAACAAGTCTTGATCCAAATGTTAACAAAATTATAACACAAGATTGCAATGTTAAATTTTAGTGCTCACATCAGTTTTCTGATGCTGTGGCCAACACTCACAGAGTAAACGTGAAAGGCATAAAAATAGCCTTATTGTCATTTAAAGAAGAGGTGACAGACGTAGGGGAACTTAAGTGGAAAGCAACCTGTCAGTAGTTATAATATATGAGTGTGAATGCTTCTGGTTTGTTTCTCCACCGTAAGGCGGAGGTGTTAAAACCATAGGTTTTGAATGCAGTGATAGATTGACAGTGTAAACTTCTCTCTCATCTCTCCCTGGAAAGTTTACTCAGAGTGATAGGAAGCACTGAACACACTTTAGCAGACTTGTACATGAAACTCAGTATATTAAACTTTTTACCTTCATTTAAACACAAAAATCTATTTATAAACAGAAACTCTGGCGGATCTGATGAAATCAAGATATTAACATCAGCAGTTCATTTTGTTTTTATGGCTCTCTTGCTTTTAAGTGTTTCATAATTCCAAAATGAGCTACAGGTAATTCATTATCTTAATCATGCTTAAGCAAACAAACAAAAAAAACACCTGTAACACCCTAACAACAATGTAGCAACGACAGTGGAAGGCAGATATTAAATGGATGACAACATTCCTTTTAAATGTTTTAAATGTCGCCTTAAGACTGCATATTGTAATTTTTCTGAAGTTATGAGCTGTCAGGAAGTGGTTGTGAGGTGGAAGAATTGACATGTTAAATCATAACACAGCACCCTCTGCAGGTCTTACTGCAATGCTACTTTGAATTAATGACGCTCAGCATCACAAACTCTGCCAGCAGCACGTGTGGGCTACCATTAATCGTTTCTGTGCATTGTGCATTATTTGTTGTATTCTGTTCTGGACACAAAGCATCGTCTTATTCACATGAGCTTATTCATCATTACAGCTCTAATATATCAGCAAATCATATGTATGGAAGATTTAAAATGTCTAAATTAAAATAAGTCAAACTAAGAAATAAAGCAAAATACAGTGTATAGTGTTATATGCATTTCCTTTTTAAGTATGCATTTACAGTGTCATAATGACATGAAAACTTTTGCTTTGCATTTTCCAGAAGAAAACACTCAAACTGAGGTTTGATTTTAAAATGGCGTCGAAAATCCATGACACAGTGACGAACAATTCATTCACATTTTTATTTATGTTACAATAAATGCATGTATAGAAAAAGAAAAGCATACTACAACATGCTTTGCGAAATGCAAAGCCTCATTTGTTTGGTTTGTTTTTAATTTTGGCATTTTCAACCTTCCATACCTGTGTGTGCCACGTACACTTTTAGCCTCATCCTGCAAAACTAGTGGCCCCATAAACAACACTGTATTCACCGTCATAAGGCAGCACCAGATGTGTCTAACGAGGCTTAGTCAATATGTTAAAATGTGACTTACTTACTGCTGTTCTGGAAGATAAACAGCACAGCCAGGATGTCATAATTATCAATTTAGGAAAAGTAGAATCAACTTGCAAATTTACAATATCGAGCAAAGAATATGCACACACAGACATATATGTATATACATATATATATATGTCCTTTATTTGATTCAAAATACAGAGAAGAGTGTGAGACTAGCTTTCAGCTCAAAGACAGAATAAACCTTGCTTAGTCCAGGCTTTTTGGATCCAGTGCCTGGTATGCGGCAGCATACTGGGAGGCATCATGAATGCTGGACACTGAAACAGCGTCAGGTTCAACAGACTGCAGCCTGACTGCAGCCTGAGAAACATCTGCATTTTCCTCACAGTAATCAGGCTGTAAATCAATAAGAATCATCATTAAGAATGACATGATCTGAGCATTAAACTTGAATGCTTTAGCACATTTTAATCAAAATTAAAATTAGTAAATGACAAAATCACCTCACCTCACCCTTGTTGTGGCCTTCTGAAACAAAAAAAAGATTCATAAAAACACATAATTGTGCTGTTTTGATTTCAAATCCCACTATAGAGTGAAGGCAGTGTGTATGTGAATGTATGTCTGCGTGCGTGTGTCACCTCACCTGCACTGCTCCGGCAGTGTCCGTAGAATATTAAAGGTATGATGGCACAGACCAGAACAGCTAGGCTCACCGAAACGATGATGACCACCGTGGTGTCTGCAAACACAAGAGGCAGACGTTCGTTTTTGCTGGTGACAACACAGCCAACTTTACAACAACAGGCCCGTCAATCAAAATGACAAAGCCGTCCATGACACATATTCAGACGTTTTGACTCACATACAAGGTCTGAACATTCAGCTGGGGATTAGGGTAAGAGCAAAAAAGCCACAATTCTTTTTTTCCAGCTGTGGGAGGAAAAAAAAACAACTGCTTTGCCCCTACTTTGAAAAAACCCACATGTCTGGTCACTTTATTACTGAAACAGCACTCTATGGAAACTCTGCCTTATTCTACAAATAGAAACAATGCTGATGCAATACTTAAGGCCAATAAAAGATCAACAACATTTACACATTTAACAATGTTCTGTTCATTTTCATAACTTCACTTTTAGGTAGCAAAATGTTACAATAGTAAATACCTCTTTGAACCATTCTAATACTATGCAATGCATACTAACTAAAAAATGAAGTAGTTAGCTAAAGTAATAACCTCCTAACAGTGAAAGATGAAGGCCTTAAACAAAGATCTAACAGATCAAAGTTTTTTTTTTCTGAGGCCAGCATACTTTTAAAGTTCTTTGCAATGCGGGCGCCGCATATTTATGGCAGGGTGACTGAGCGTCTATTCTGTGCTTAGCTCTTCTTTTTTTGTCATTTTTTCTGCAGCCCCTCGTCACTGTCACTTTTTTCCCAGACATTTAATCACAGTGGAGAAGTAGGACAGATATTCCAAAGACCAGCTGTCACATCTTACACGCACGAATGCTGAGCAACAACGGTGATGGAGAAATATGATCGTATTCTACATTAGTTAATGTTTTCTCGTGACCTCACACAGATCTGATGCGTCCAGCGCAAATACTCTATCTTTTTTTTACTCCCATGAATAATCTGTATCATTTCAACCAAACAATTGAAAGTGTCTTTGCTAAAAAAAACGTTGCACCTCCAAAGAGCTCTCAAGCGCTCCCATATCGAATTTCCTGAGGAGCGCTTTGCATTTTCAGGGAAATAAAAAAACTGTATTGGTAGACACACGGGGCCTTAGTGTATGTGACCTGGATGCTACAAGTCTCCACATCACACTAGTTGCATAGTGGACCCGACTTGACTTTCAGACTCGCTGTGATGCCATAGAGTCATCTTGTTCAAACACTTGTTAAACTTTGATTTCAGGTTAGCACAGACACGTTTTCCACCTTCTGCACGTGACTGGGGAAACAGTCGTCTCACGTCATTCTGCACAGTGACGGACAATCATCTAAGTGAAGTAAAAATAAGCAGAAAAAGCATTTTGTTCTTTTAGTTGAGGGGGACTTTGAGCTGTTATCCAAGCTGCCCAAGCCATTCTGATCAAACTGTGTTGTAACACTGCTGTGAAATACCTGTGAGGGTAGCTGCTGCTGACTTTGTCTTGCCTTGTGTATCAGGGAGGGTTGATTCTTTGGGTGACCGTTCAGTGCTGACTGTAAATCTGCCTCGGGGCAGAGTATTTGCTTCAGTCTGCAGCGCGGTGGTGGCAATGGTGGTTGAGGGAGGAGATCCGAGAGGAACAGAGGAAGCTTTGAGAGAACAGGATCAGCGATGACTGGTGAGGAATTTTGTGTGCTCATATGACATTTTTTTGCATCACAAGATACAGGGACAGGGCATGTAATTACCCCCTGTCAAACTTTCCACGTAAAGCAAGACCACGCTGACCGCAACATGAAATTGGAATTGGTTTTAGCCAAGACAGAACCTGTAATATTTATATATTAATATATGTAATATGTATAAAAAGCTGCAATTAGATTGGACTGTTTCCAGCTGTTTTTTTTTGTTTTTTTTTAATATAAGAAGTCATAAAAATATATTTCCATCCTGATGGGTCCATCTGTATGTTACCTGTACAGTAGTTTGCAGACCACATTTTGATGCCATGGCTGATTGTGTTATTCTTACTTTTCACTTAACCATAGTTAGCCTAAAAACAGCAATTCAGTAACCACATATTCAGACTAATCTATTTCACATGGTTAAGGAATTGTTTGAGAAAACCAGTACACCTTTAAAGTTACTGTCATGGATTATTAAGACCAGTTGACACCTAAGAAAACACCATACCAACAATTATCCGTGCAACAAATGTGCACTTTCACAAATTTATTCAGCAGTAAGTCATTTACTGCTGAAAGGTTGAGGGTATCCTTTCAGTCATGTGCAAGTTAAAAATAAACTCAGAATGCAGCTTTTACATATAAACTATACTGATATTGATGTTAATCTAAAAATGCATCAAAACTCACCTGAGAAGCAGCAAAACACGATGACACGGAGAATCCTCATCCTTCAGGATTAAAAAAAAAAGTAAAATTAAAAACTAGTCCAAAGATGTGTTTGTACAGCTATAATTGTCTGTTTCACAGTGCCCCTTTAGCTACATTTGTTAAACAGAGAATATGCAGTTGCACTGTAGTTCTCAATCCCCCTTTTATCTGAAGAGCCAGCTCATGACTGTGAGACACCATGAACTCTTCTGTGTACATTTACTATTCAGGCTCTTGCTCTGAGTACTTCGGTTCATGAAGCTAGAGGGCATCTGCTGACTCTGTCATGGCTTTCAGAGAGCCACCTCAGGGCAACTTCAGCAAATCACTCGTATTATTTGTTTTTTTACAGCAGGTTTAAGTTTTTAAGTTACCAATCTACTGCTCTAATCAGGCTAGTTTTAAAGGTTTAGTTTGACCTCAGGCAGAAAGGCAGTGTTACAATGCACCAGTCAGAAACAGCATTTACTTGGGAGCTGAGTTTTACATCTCATTTAATTAAAAACCAAGACTCTCCATAGTGTTGTTGACATTTTCTGTGGATGCTCCGCTTGACTGCAATACCCTGATGACTTACTGTCATGGACAAAAGTCTGGTCTATGTGATGAATCATCATTAATCATTTACTGTATTATTCAGTTTGTCAATAAGACTATTGACTGACTTAAAAAAATGTATTCATGATGTGTGGAGATGAGACAAGGTGGGACTGAGAGTAAAATAAACTTGGAAAATATACAGAGGATGTACATAGACTTTAGCCTATAAACAATGGAAACAGCTACAGTGATGTCACTCATTGGTTTGTAGACTGAATTTCAGTCATCGCCATCTTGTTTTTTCGGTGCAACCATAAATAAGTAGGAACTAACTAAGGAGGAGCAAGGGGTGGATCTGAGAAGCTGAGGACACTATTGGCAGACAGCCTGACACTCATGTGGCCCCGCCCCATTGATATGTGTAACTTTAAGCCTTGGTAAAATGTAAATAAGTGAGAAAAAAAATCACCTGGGGGTCTATGGGGATTGATTCTGTGTTGGGGCCAAACTCAAGTACCCATTTGAGGAACTGCAGTTTTTGGCACTTTTGTGTTGGAGTCATTTTTCAGCCTTCAGAGGTTGCTGCTTGGTACAGATGCAGCCACCAAGAATTCCCCATCCCCACCAAACGCTTTTCGGCTGCCAGCTGGCTGTCAGTCAGTTTCCAAACAGTTACCGGTCAACTCCCATTCACTGTGAGTGCCCTCTCCCCCGCCCTTTCCTCCTCCGGTTTCCTTTTGGAGCATGTTTTGATTCCACTGTGAACAGACCTGTTTATCAAATCGCAGGGTGCCACCATGGGATGGCACTTCCTTCACAAAAATGTGTAAACCAGCGACGTACAGTGAAACCCTGATTTTCAGTGGCAGAATGTAACAAAGTGTATTTACTCAAGTACTGTACATACTATATATATGTGTGTGTGTGTGTGTGTGTGTGTGTGTGTGTAATCCACTACATTTATTTTAAAACTTTGGTTACAAATGACTAACTATAGTTTTTTTTATACTTTTTTTAAAATTCAACCTAATAAGGGTCTGGTGACCAAAATGTTGTTGACTTTTTTTGATTTTTTTATTGTTTAAGTTTAATGCTCAGTTTATTGCAATTAATAGGACAATGTGCAGGAATTCTCTTTTTCTCATCGATTTTTTAAAATCAGTAATATAAATTTGCACAGTTTGGTTCATAATATTATAGGTTAATCCAATCAGCAGCATATAGCCTCAAGTGATTAAAATGTGCTCCACCTTTACCAGCTGCACCATTAAATTGATCGACACATAAATGCATCAATATAATCCAATTATATACTGTGATATATGAATATCAGATGGGGCATTCTGCATTAAGAGTACTTTTTCAACTGGTACTTTAAGTATATTTTGATGCTAATATTTGTATACTTTAAGATACAATTTTGATTACAGGGCCTCTACTTGTAACAGTATTTTTACACTGTAGTATTTGCTGCATTTACTCAAGTTTGTAGAAAAGATTTTCACACACTTACATCTGTCAGTGCTTTTTCTCTGAGCTTTCGGCCTGTCAGACCTTCATCAATATGTCACATGATAAAGTGAGACACTGAAAATATGTAAGTGAGCAGAAATCTTTTCTACAAGTTTGGACTTTGTGATGTTTCCAGCACCTTGCTAAAACTAAGCAGGTTAGAGCTGTGGCTGCCCTGCATCATCTACTTTTACTCAGGTAGAAGATCTGAATAACATCCTCCACCACTGCTGATTGTACATTTTTACATTATTTAATTTAAAGTTCACAAAAAACTTTTGTCTAACAAAATCGCACATTGTGTATCAGCTTTTTCCAACTCTTCACTGAAGCATGTTTAACAAGCCTATTTCCAAAAATTTTGAAATGTTCCATTAACGTGTTCTTAAGAGCATTATTCTGATACATCACAACCACAGTTCAATATACAACTTGCATAAGTGTGATGTGGAAACATGAAACATCCAGTGTTTCCAAAATATGTCATCAGTCCCTGCAGAACTCATGAGCTACTGTATGTATAACCCCATACTTGCAGATGGCAACTCTGTCCCCTTTAGCCCCCTCCGCAGTAAAGTGAAATCATCCCGAAGATGTAGCCTGCGGAGCCTCACTGACTCTCTGGTGTTAGCAGAGGCTGCAGGGAAAAGTCACACAATCTTACTGAAGAACTGTAAGGTCACTTGGGTTACTGTTTACAGCACCAGGCAGTTTTGATTTATTTATTGTTCTATATATAACAACGCTCGAAGATTCATTTCAACAATAAGTACTGCTGCAATGCAGCTCATACATCTTTTTCTCCATCAGTATACACTTCACAAGTGCTCCATATTAACAGTGTAAACAATTTAATCTTCATGTTGCAATTTAATACAAAAAAGAAAACATATCTCCGAGGGAAGAACCTTTAATACCAACAAAACAGTTCTCAGAAAATAGCGCACATATATTTTACAATATGCTCTTTTCATAAAAATCTAATCTTATTCAGTAACCCAAACACCAAACAATATTGGTCATATTTACATTCTACCCTGTGAAATGCTGCAGTCATTCATGATGAGCACTTCTCCAAGGAGGGTTTTACACAGTGTACACAAGTCTGTCTCAAAAGTCTGTGCCTTATTGTCTGATGTGATTTGTAACGCCACATGAATGTCCATGTGATGATTGACACAAACAATGGTTGGCAGCTTAGTGTCATGTTTCTAAAGTGGCAGATGTCTGTTGGTCTTGTTTAAGATCGCGGGAGGACCTGAGCGATGGTGTCCCGGGCGCTTTGGCTGAGCCGTTCTGGGAACTTGACCTCATACTCCACTAATAGGTCGCCTCTGCGATCAGGGCGTTTGGGATAAGGCAGCCCCTCGCCACTCACTCGTCGCTTCATCCCTGGCTGTACAATGTCTGTTGTTGACACAGTCACAGATCTGCCGTCCAGTGTGGGTGCGTTGACTGTGCAGCCACATAAGGCCTGATGGAACAGAAGGACAATAAAAGTGAAAAAAAGATCATGAAAAGGCACTGAGGAAAATTCATTCTGCTTTTCATTTTCAGCTGTCAGTCTTCAAGCACTCTTACAAGGTGTTTTTAACAACAATAAGTGACCAAAAATGAAGTTATATTTCCTCTTTACTTACATCTCTGAGTGGAATCTTTGCTGTGTAAACAATGTCCGAGCCGTCGCGTTTGAACACTGGATGTGCCTTGTCCTTCAACACAAAGACTATGTCAGCTGGAATAACTGTGGGAGTCTCGTCGCCCTCTTTGGGAAATGTGATTTTCGTGCCCTCTTTCCATCCCTTCTTTATCTGCACTTCCAGGATTTTATCCTCTATTCTAACTGATTGCCCGCCGGGGTTCAACCTTTTGCGAGAGATCTTCATTTTCTTTGTGCAACCCGACAGAACTTCCTCCAAGGTCACATAAAGATCGCGAACCACAGGAGGGTCCTGGTGCTTCTTGACAACGCTAGTGTGAGGGCCCATTCCTCCCATGCCTGAGCTGAAGGAACGAGGGAACCCGCCTATTCCACTGCCCCCCATCCCAAAGCGGGCAAAAGGGTCGTCAGTGTCCATGTCCTCATCCATGCCTCCATTGCGGCCAAAGAACTGTTCAAAAGGGTTGCGTCCGCCAAAGAACTCCGAAAAAATGACATGCGGGTCGCCCTGGAAGGTGTAGCTAAAGTTGCCAGGACCTCCACCACCACCTGGTGCGCCTCCGCCTTTGAGACCTGAGTGAGAAAAACAACCAGTTAATATAAGCATCTTTTACGCAGATATTGAACTACAGGGCTGCAACAAAGTACCCCCTTTATACACAGAACCAAACGACAGCGGCATCATTCTGCTCCAGTGTGTGATTATAAACCGCATCGCAACATCACGTGATCAGGGAGTCATGATCGGCATGACTTGTAACACACACCTCTGCCTCTAGTGTGACAAATAATATATGCATTGGCAGCGCATTCTGAACAATAACACACATCACAATCATTTACAGTTTCTGTTATATGAAAGCTGATCTCATCCTCTGCTCTGTTGGTAAGGAGTTCCTGAATCTCATTGTTTTCGCAGTTTGCAGACATTTGTGGCTGCATATCTTCTTTGTATGAGCTGCTAAGCTGAGGGCTGCTTTCAAAATCTCCCACGGTGGGTCGCAAACATAAACACATCGTCAAAATGTCATACCCAGGCTGCCCATGGTCACGTCTTTTCAGCTTTATGGTTTACACAGAGTTCATTACGCTGCTATTACTATCTCTGTTCCCAGCTCAGAGGCGAGACCACTCTGTCCACTTTTTTTTGCCATTGGACGTTGCATACAGCATGGCAAGGTGGCATAACAGCGTGATATTCCCACCTTGAACAGGGAGTGTCAATGCAGCTTTACCCAGAACCATTCAGCTCCA